>NC_089791.1:2466383-2478883 GCF_040412425.1 Macrobrachium rosenbergii
GTCTAATTCATGACTTCATGACGTCCCTCTAGTGTCCTTCTTGTCTCCTTCGTCTGTCCCTATTTAAGGCATCGGCCAAGTGACAGGGAGGAACGGCGCAGGAGTCATCTTCCATGAGACATGGGGTACGTGTAAAAGAATCCCACACAGTTCACTCTGCCCCAAAAGAGAAAGTTGTAAAGTAGCTTAAGGATGCTAAGCTTCTTTAGGGAGGGACCTTAATCCCTCTTTTCCCTACCTTGGACCTGCGCTAATCAAATGTCCAGTCGGTCAAGGATAAAACAATAAAACAGAGCCGCCTCCAGTGTTTGGGGGTGATTTCGTACAGCTTGGTGATGGCTTGGCGTACGGAGTCCCAGTTTCCTTGATCCTACCCAGGGGGGACGTGGAAAGTGACCAGCGCCCCCTCCCCGCCCGCCCCCGAGGAACTTGGTTAATAGGAGGGAGACTTCGGCGGGAGAGAAGGTGTAGCAGCCCAGGACTTTCTCTTCCCTGTCGAGCCATACCTCAGGTTCGGCTTTGGTCCACTTCGGCATAAATACGTGAGCCTGGCTGAGGGCGCCCATCCCTGAGTAGGAGGGGGATTGGAAGTGCCAGTCTGGGCCATTTGAAGCTGGTGAGCCCACTGCCTTTCTCTTTTTTGTCTTTCTGCCTCTCTTTCTTGTCTTTCTGCCTCCTCTCGTTTTTCTTTGGTGATTCTTTCTGCCTCCTTTTCTCGACTCTCTGCCTTTCTTTCTTTTCTTTCTGCCCCCTCTCGTTTTTCTCTGGAGATTCTTTCTGCCTCTTTTTCTCGTCTTTCTGCCTCCTTTTCTTTTTCTCTGGCAGTTCTTTCTGCCTCTCACTCTGCCTTTACCTCATCAAGTTTCTCTTGGACCCAATCCTTAAGTGCGGCCCCTGAGAGGCTGAGTTCTTTCCCAGCGGACATATAAAATTTGAAGTCCTTGTTTAGTTGGGCTCTGGTAAACATTTCGAGGGCAAGGGGGACTCAAAGGGACAGACAAATGAAATAACCCCCTACAAAACTGTAGGAAGGAGTCGTCCGGGGTAAATCAAATGCACAACTTTCGCAGGTCGTTCTCACTGAACGAACTGGATGGAGCTTTTGGAATTCGGAGGGCACGTTGCTCTGGCCCGAATGAAGTTTTTAGGGTTTGGAGGGCACGTGGCCCTGGCCTGAATGGAGTTTTAGGGTTCAGAGGGTGTTGGCCCTGCCTAAATGGAGTTTTTAGGAATTCGGAGGGGACGTGGCCCTGGCCCGAATAGATTTTATGGTTCGTAGGGCACATAGCCCCGGCCCGAATGGAGTTTTTAGGAATTCAGAGAGCACATGGCCCTGTCCCAAATATATTTTAGGGTTCGGAGGGCACGTAGCCCTGCCCCAAATGGATTTGTAGGGTTCGGAGGGCACGTGGCCCTGGTCGGAATGGATTTTTTAGGGTTCTGAGGGCATGTGCTCTGGCCCGAATGGAGTTTTAGGAATTCGGAGGGCACATGGTCCTGGCCCAAATGGATTTTAGGGTTCAGAGGGCACGTAGCCCTGGCCCGAGTGGATTTTAGGGTTCGGAGGGCGTGCCTGGCCTGAATGGATTTTTAGGGTTCGGAGGGCACGTGGCCCTGGCCCGAATTGGTTGTTAGAGTTCGGAGGGTACGTGGCCTGCCCGAATGGAGTTTTTAGGGTTCGGAGGGCACTTGGCCCTGGCCCGAATGGAGTTTTAGGGTTCGGAGGGCGTGTGCCTGGCCCGAAGGGAGTTTTAGGGTTCGTCTCATAGGACATAGGGTTTTGGGGATCCTCGCACAGACTGAGCCGTCTGTAGCGAGAATTGGTTGAGTTTTTAGGTTCGTATCGTAGGTCTTGGGGTTTTAGGGATCCTTGCATGGACTGAGCCGGCTGTAGCGAGATTGGTTGGGATTTTAATTTCTCCAATAAAATTCCCTGTTAGGGGAGTCCCGATACTGTTAGGTTCGAGACTCAGTGAGCGTTGGGACCCTAATAATGATAACCCCCAAATACAATAAATAAAGAGCAAAACTGAGACAAACCTGATTATAAAAAAAGTAAAAAGAATTAGTGGGAATGGATAGAATGCGTGCAGGGTGGGGTTGGGGGTTTGAGGAGGGAGGGTGTAGGCGTCTGAAGGTCGAGTTATTTTAGACTCGGTGTCTAGGCTACGGGTTCACTGACCGCGTGGGAAAATTGGCTGGGTTTGTAAACAAATTGGTTGTTGTGGCCTATGTAACACAGAATAACGTATAGCAGGAAAATGCTAATAATAAGATGTACAGGAAATCTTATCACAGAGTTTGAGTATTCGCCACCTAAATGGAAAGTAACCAAATTTTACGCTCTCCTAACAACTTGTTCCTACCTTTTTCCTATTTGAATTCTAATCTCAACTAACACGAGAGAGAGAGAGAGAGAGAGAGAGAGAGAGAGAGAGAGAGAGAGAGAGAGAGAGAGAGAGGTTAAATTTCCTAAGTATCAGCGAAGCAAACTGATCGGTACCACGTGGGGGATTGAAACAAGTGCCTAACTATTTCGCAACAACGAAATTGTTTGATTAATACAAAGAGGAAATATGCGTACTCTTTCCTTTTCTTTTAAAATTTTGCAACGCTCAATCTTCCCTAACCAGCCTAACACGAAATCATGCAAGCCACATGCAAAGGCTATCAAGACTTGTGATTCGATTATTAATTCTCTCCTCTCGGCGAATTGGAATCATGCGTTCCCTAAAGTTCCCTATTTCCTAGGATCAGTCACGGTTTTATTTCCTATCCTAAAATAAACATATCATACTCACATGGAATTCCTTGGCTTGTGCACTTGGATTTTACACAAAGGTTCGTCGTTGTCTCGCACCCAGGTAGCTTTGCTAATTGCTGATACGGCAAGTTGCAAAAAAAAAAAATAATTGCAGCCCGCTAATAACGAGATATAAGGCAATCGGACGCCATTTTTATGATTTTACCCGGGAAATGGTCACTATGAGCCAGGTATCAACACTTACTGTCACGTTAGCCTTGTTATCTAAACTTCGTGGATCCAGGTAATCATAAAACACAAGAAAAAGGGGGATTTTCATATGTGCTTAGGGCTCTACTCACAAGGAATGTGTATGTAAACACGTTAGAATTAAATTAAAATTACGTACACAAAAGAATATCAGAAGATGAAAGAATGTTGCATTCAGGCTTGCAGGACCTGAGGGGATATTTATACTTGATGAACTCGAACTTGGAATCCATTAGTGGGGTTTTAACACAAGGCACAATCCAAGGATATTCCACTGCAAATTGGGCCCTCTGAAATGAGGGGTTCAGGTATTACACGCCAGTAAATGGAGACAGGAACATACTTAAGAATTCAGGGCCGCACTGAGGGTACCATAAGGCCTCGAATGAGCAAAGATATGCAATCACTTAAACACAGACATTTGAATAACACTGGTATCACGAGGCAAAGGAAAATTGGAATTTAGTGGCCCTTAAAAGAAGCACTTGAAGGGCAATTCGTGACTGATAGGGACTCTTTAAAAAGCACTTTACCGTGTAGATGAAGGGGTCTCCAGAGAAGAATGGCGAAGAGTGGGTCTGTGGATCACTACACAAAATATGTCTGGGGTGTGTGTTGCTGTGACGAAGATGGGGCTTCAATCACTCCTCCAGTATAGCGGTCGTTCGTTCCTGCACGCGTCTGATGGCTGTCTGCTTCATGACTTCATGACGTCCCTCTAGTGTCTCTCTTGTCTCCTTTGTCTGTCCCTATTTAAGGCATCGGCTGAGGGACGGGGGAGGGGTGTGACGGTGCAGGAGTCATCTTCCACGAGTCATGTTTTCAGGTGTGCTGAACATCTGGTCGCTTCTCGACGGGGTACCTGCAAAAGAATCTCACACAGTTCACTCTGTCCCAAAAGAGAAAGTCGTAAAGTAGCTTAAAGATGCTAAGCTTCTTTAGAGAGGGGCTTTAACCCTCTTTTCCCTACCTTCGACCTGCGCTAAGCAAATGCCCAGTCAAGGATAAAACAATGAAACAGTATTTTTATGGTGGATATAACACATTGTGAGATATAACATATATGTGTGTATATATATATATATATATATATATATATATATATATATATATATATATATATATATATATATATATATATATATGTGTGTGTGTGTGTGTGTGTGTGTGTGTGTGTGTGTGTGTAGAAGAATTGCAGGGGAACCAGACCAAATAAACCTCTAAGGATGAAAAGGTAAAGTCATGTCTCTCGTATGTAACAGGTTTATTTGCCAACGTTTCACATCTCATGATGTATCTTCAAGGTTAGAAAAACTACAAATTGACTATGGTTATATAAAAAACCACTAATATGCCACAGAAACTTTTTAAAAATTTAAAAATTTACTTCCCAGAAGGGGGTTCGAATCTTGCTGTGGACGTCAGAATTTCTTCATAATCTTGTATTTGGATCTCAGGCTGTGTTGTGACAAGTGTATAAAACAGTGTGAGTAACTCGAGGATTGCATTTATTACAGTTATTCCAGTTATATACATAACTGGCAAAATGTGAGTAGTAAATCCTATACACACATAAACGCATAATACACGCACACACACACACACACACACACACATATATATATATATATATATATATATATATATATATATATATATATATATATATATATATATATATATATATATATATATATATATATATATATATATATATATATATATATATATATGAATGTCTTTTCCTGTGATACTACAGTGTAATATGAATATAAGAAGGCCCATAAAACACTATTTAAACGTTGAAACCATATATTTCGGGCACTAGCTTCTGTGCCCTGTTCACTGGTATAATATGGACAGGTGGAAAGTTACAATGGTATATATACAAAAACATAAAGGTGTGGCCCTAGGCCTCCGATGTTATGGAGGTGGCGTTTCTTAAGAAGGAGGAGAATGGCCAAATTCCCTAGTGGTTTTTGGCCTCATTAGCTCCCGTTTGGCGATGGATCTGGCGGTCGCGTTTCTTGGGTCATCTTCTTCAGGAGGGGTTTGAGGATTAAGGTGTCGATGTCATCCGATTTCCAATGTCCTCCTGACAGGTTCATATTGTTGGTTTGATTGATGATAGCAGATTCCAGCATCCTTCTTTTGTATGGACAGCTACTTTTGAAAACCAACTCCGCCCCACTCCAGTTAATGACATGCCCTGTATTTCTGATATGTAGGAAAATTCCCGAACACTCCGAAGCGTAACGTACAGATCTTTTGTGCTCTGTTATTCTTTGCGAGAGTGATCTACCTGTCTCGCCTGTGTAGATGTCCTGACAATTACTTCACGGTATCTTGTAAACCCGGCTTCTTCCCTTTGTTATTTAAGTATACGTTTACGTTTAACTCCCCGATGGATTTGGGATAATGGAAAATGAAAGGATTGTTAGGCCTGAGTTGTTCGGAGGCCTTTTGGATGTTTTCATCGTTTGGAAGCTTTATTTTGTTGTTGAAATCTATTTGTCTGTTGTGAGTGGGACCTCTATAGTATATTTTATTCGCTTTGTTAATAGCCCTCTCGATAATGTGTGGTGGATATAGCAGTTGCGTTAGGTGTTGGTGGATCGTGTTAAATTCTTTATCCAGGTACTCATTTGAATATATCCTAAGTCCTCTGAGGAATAAGTTGCACCCTACCATGATTTTTACGGAGACGTCGTGGTAGCTTAAGAAATCAATGTAGGAGACAGCGAAGGTGGATTTTCTATATACTGTAAATGCATACCTGTTCTGTTTTCTTATGATCAGTACATCTAGGAACGGCAGTTTTCCGTCCTTTTTCCATTCTCTTTTAAATTTTATGGTCGGAACTAGCGAATTTAGCCTATTAAAAATTCATTAAAGTCCCCCAGCTATTGTCCCAAAAAGTAAAGATATCATCTACGTATCTAAGCCAGATCATATTATGGGGTTTGATAGACGACAAAATTTCTGTTTCGAAATATTCCATGTACAAGTTTGCTAGAAGGGGTGATAGGGACTTCCCATGCTACAGCCAAATTTTTGTTTGTAAAAATTACCATTGAAAGAAAACACGTTGTTAGTTACACAGAGGTTGACAAGTTTTAAAGTTTTATCTATGCCAAGAGGAAAATGGTCTTCATATGGTTGTAACTTCCTCTCTAAGAAGGACAACACGTCGGCAATCGGGACTTTAGTAAATAATGACTCGACGTCTAGGCTGAGCAATTTGATGTTGTTTGAGGGGATGTTTAAACTATTAAATTTTTGTATGAAATCCTCTGCATGTTTGACGTGGGAGGATGAGAAGGTTCCTAGAAAGGGTGATAACAAGTCAGGACTAAATTGCAATTTGACATATATAGTTTTTATTTCATCATAAAGAGTCATGAACTTCTATTGGTTAGTGGGCCTCATTCTCTCACTCTTAGTCTGTGCGGCAGCAACAGCATTTCTGATGCTGTGTAGCACACGCCCAATGCCACAGCATACAGCCAAGGGCGTGAGCAGAGTGTGATTTCCATCTCTGGTCTATAGTTTAGATTTGCTCCAATATTCAGGAGTGTTCTGTTGCTCTTTTCTCCCTTTGGATTCTCACAGATGTCTTGTGGTTTCCTTGAAGAAGGAAGGATGTAGTCTGTGTCATTTTAAATGTTTAGTGCTGTCTGCTGTTGGTTTTTTTCCTATGTATCCTTTGTAGCAATTGCTAGGGCTAGACATGTCCCTTTGGTATATTTGAATTTATAAACTGAATTGGTCGACTCCTATATCTCTGCTATTCTGCATTACAAGGGTGGTGACCAGGTTAGGGCGACAGTAGGCTTGTAAGGAGATGCCCTTGTTATGATTTGTTGCATGGAATTGTTTGCAATTATCCTTCTCATGGCCTTGATCTCATCCTTAAACTGGCTATGATATACCGTTCTGTAGACATTATCACTGGGTTTCTGACATGCATGTCCAGCTGTTTTAATATGCAACTCTCAGTTAAGTTGCTGTTATATCAATGTTAGTGTTTAGTGAGGAGTGGTCTAACACGTTCGAACACTGCATGAAGTGCTTTCAGTGTAAAACAATGCATTATTACACATCTCATTTATGTGACCACTACAAGCATTTGCAAGTATCTGGGCGCTCGCCATGGGCGTTAAGGCACTGTCTCACATTCATCACATTTTTATACACAGTCATTATTGTACCTATGTTCGTTCTGCTCCGTGTCCACATCCAAGAAAGGAAGTTTGCCCCCTACACTATATTCAGTAATGTAGTTAAACAAGAGCTCTTCTTCAACGCATACTAAAGGAGGGGTGTCCTCATTTTCACCAATAGCAATCATGATGTTGTCGATGTAACGGGCAAGATTCTTTGGTTTCAAATGGGAAATGAAAGTTTTTTCCTTGACATCTGCTATGTACATATTAGTAAATAGAACACCAAGGGAGAATCCCATAGTGACAGAACCTGCCTATTGAAAGAGTTCACCTCTATGTGAGAGAAAGGGATCCTCCTTGGTGCATATTTGGAGATGACATTGAAATGCATCTTTTGGTATGTCGAGGGGATGTCATCTGAGTGGTAGATTCGCCTCCAAACAATATTGATGGTCTCATCTACTAGTGCGTTTGTAAATAGACTTTCTACATCCAGAGATGCAGTGGTTGAGCTTGGAGATATTGTATCCAAAATATCGGTGAACTTTATCGGAGAAACCACTAACCACCCTTTGGGAATGCGAGGAGTGATGGTCATGGTCAGGATCTTGCCTATCCCATATGTTGGGGAGTTACTCTGTGTAATTACACTAGGGTACAATGGGTTGCTGGCCTTATGGGTCTTGACGGTGCCATAACAATTCCCTGCCTTGTAGTCTCCAATAATTATAGGTAATTTGATGGATCCATAAGCATTTATTTTCTTCATTATTGCATTCAGGTTCCTCTTCAGGCTTCCAGTAGGATCCTTATTTAGGGGCTGGAATTTTGAAGGATCACTGAGGATGCCGTCTGTTTTAGTGTAATATTCCTTCCGTTTCATGATGACATAGATGACAGTCTTGTCACGTTTTCTTACAATGATAACAGGAAATTCTCGGGGCTGACTGACAGCTTTCTTTAGATGTGAGAAGATGATCTTGCTTCTGTGCTTACCTCGCTAGTGCTCGGCTTCCATGACGAGTTCCTCCCTGATGGTATTAAAGATGGTCGCCTTTCCCTGGGCCTGGAGAGAGAGCAGGTCATTTATAAGGGTTCTGTTTCAATTCATTTTGCTTCCTTGTGAAGTGGCATGGACAATATCTCCATTGCTATCAGTGATAATAAAGAACCCACCTATCTACAGGATGCCTTGAAGAGGAATTCTTGCTTAAACTACACTATCGAGGGTAGACGTCCTTCCTTAGTATGGACATGGAATAGAAAGAACATAGGTACAGTACAACCATGTACCAAAAGGCAATGAATGTGGGATGGTGCCTCATCAGCTGTGGGGAGTGCCCAGGCACAAAAGCTCTGTAGTAGCCTCTTATATGAGATGTGCAATTTTGCACTGTTCCACATGGAAAGCTACTCATGTGGAGATCAAACGCGTTAGGCAGGTCCTTACTAACAACAGTTATAATAATAACTTAATTGAGAGTTACATGTGCAAACAACTGGACATGTACGCCAGCACCCCAGTGATGACTTCTACCTCACCAGGAAACATCACATTATATTACAGATCAGCATATCATAACCAGTTTAAGGATGAGAGCAAGGCCAAGAGAAGGATAATTGCCATGCCTACAAATCATAACAAGAGTGTCACTTCGTGAGTCCACTGCCTCACGAACCTGGTTACCACCTTCGTGATGCAGAATAGCACTGGTCCCCACGGAGAGATGCTGGAGTCGACCAACGTAGTGCATAAATTTAAATGTACCAAAGGGACTTGTCAAGCACCACCACCACCCCTCTATGACGAAAATTGCAAGCACACTGTAACAAAGGGGCTATATTCCAACCTTATGTAAATGCCCACGACCGGAAACCGACACTAGAAGAATTATTAGAAGGCACAGAGATCGTGTGTAGAGAAGCCCGGTTCCACAGATTACAAATAGGAGAAGCTGTACATATAAACTAACAATGGCCTGCATTAAAAATTCAAAGAAACACAGACTTTATCATCCCTTTCTTAAGGAAACCACAAGGCATCTGTGAGAGTATGAAGGGAGAAACGAGCAACAGAATGCTCCTGAATGCGAATGAAAATCAAGAATATCAGCCAGAGATGGAAACCATCTCGCTCACGCCCTTGGCTGCACACTGTAGCATAGGACGTGTCCTACAGAACACCAAAAGTGCCCTTGCTGCAGCAGAGAAATTGAACGAGGGAACGAGACCTGCCAACTACTAGAAATTCATCACTCCAGTGACGTCATCCTTTACATTTAAGGATTAGCTTTTAAATCTGCATATTGTAATAAGAACTGTTTATGTCAATTTGTAATTTAGTCCTGAAGATGCCGCCAATAGGTGAGGAAATGATCCGTCGACTATAAGAAGTAAATGGAAGCAAATGTGAATAATCTTACTTTATTCCTGAGAGGCTTACCTGAAGAGAAAAGAAATATAGACAGATTCAAAGTCGGATTATTAAATCTTAAAAAAAAAAAAAAATCATTGATTCTAGAATTACCAGTTCATGGCTGTTGGAGGCTCAGCCCAAAACTGAAAAATCATTTTAAAAATATATGCTTCCCTTCTGAACTGGTCTTTAAGATACTTCACACGCTTTTAGACAGGTACTTCTCTCTCAAGCCTACAATTTATACAGTTCCTAAATTGGATTTTTATGTTAAATTTCCGTTTTTATTGGGTGATAGAGAGACTAGATACTTTTTTTGTGACAAAAGTTTTTTTGCCACGTATCGTTTATTGCCCATTGTTAATACTGTAAAAATGAGTGACATTAGATTTTCAAAATAACTGTTTCATACCCAAGGAATGGTTTATATATTTATTGTTACCTCAAAGTATTATATCCTGAAAACCTATTTCCTCCATTTTGTTAAAATTGTTTTGAAGAAAAGGTTTTAGTGCATTAAGCTTAGGTCTTCCAAACTCAAAGTACGACATTTAGTCGATCTAGACCTTTGCTTCCTGATTTACGTATAAATGGCATGGTTCTAAATTGCAGTGAAGTTTTTAAGATTTTAGGTATAACTTTTGCAAAGAAACTGACTTTTGAGAAGCATATTCGTAATATTGCTTTCTCTGCTTCTCAAAAAGTTTGGATCTTTTGGAAATGTTTTCTAGTGTTTCGTGATGAAACCATTTAATCTAAGCATTTTAGCTCTTTTCTTTTTCTTTGTTTTGATTACTCCGGTGTGGTCTTTGGGTGCTGACTCTTATCCCAAAATCTTGAACAGAATTATGCCATCAGTTAAGTTTATTTTGCGAGCTCTTAATGCTGACTCGTGGCACAGACAAAGTAAATTTACTATATTTGTTGCATAAAATGTGGTACAGGGACAAACAACCTCTCTACCTGTCAACTCTTCTTTACCTGACTTAGCTGTTTTTGCTCACAGCACTGGGCAGGCTGCTCTCGCCAACAGGGTGTCGATTTCTAGTATTGGGTTTAATGCTGCTCAGTTCGCTAGGAGCTTTTTTTTGCAATTTGCAATAGTTTGCCCAGTGCAGGTATGGAGTGTCCTGATCTCCAAATGTTTAAGAGGGGAGCAAATTTATTCGTCCTTTCTGGTGACATCTGAATTCAGCTGCATTGGTTTTACTTTCTGTTCCCTCATATTCACTTATTTATTACCTTTTCCTGGTTTCCCTTTGGAGCCCTTCTTGGGTCTAAAGTCTGTTGAATCTTTGCATAAGGGGTTTCAGTTGAAGACTTTAAGAAAGAATAGGAAATACTGAAAATACGGTTTCTTAATCAATTAATTAGTTCTGTTAAGCTCGATTTCAAGGCTACATACCACCTTCCTGTGTTTGAAAGTTTTATTGTAAAAACAAGTTTGAACCAAAGGGGAAATCTTATCGCTGATCCTTTCCTCTCTTTATCCCTTTCCTTAGGTAAAATGTCCTCGTTCTCTTTTTAGTTCTCTGTAAAAGAAAACTATTGAGATGGCTATTTGTCTGTCCGTCCGCACTTTTTCTGTCCGCTCTCAGATCTTAAAAACCACTGAAGTTAGAGGACTGCAAGTTGGTATGTTGATCATCCACCCTCCAATCATCAAACATAACAAATTGTAGCCCTCTAGCCTCAGTAGTTTTTATCTTATTTAAGGTTAAAGTTAGCCATAATCGTGCGTGTGGCAAAGCTATAGGACAGGTCACCACATGGCCGTGGCTGAAAGCTTCATGGGTCGCGTCTCATACAGAAAACTGCATTGCGCCGAAGAAACTTAGGCACATTTTTTACTTGTTTCTATAGTTATTTTGCTAGTCACTTTCTCGTCTAGCCGAGATCTTGTGTTCCTTCTCCACTCAGGCAGTCATATGTGTATGGCTTGTTCAAAAATCCTACATTTAATTTGTCGTGTATCACATTCCGTTAATTTGTTTGGAGATTCAGTGCTACCTCTTTGGCTGCGAAATCCTCGCATTGTGTGGGTTTTCCTCGTAATTTTTCTTTCTTGAAACATGTTCATTAATTATTTTGTTATTAGTCCACAAAGTGTCTTTTCTTTTTTTCCGTTATCCTGCTGGGCCTCTAATTCAGCTTATTTGCTTTCTTTTAACGTCAATTACCAATAAAAAAACTATAGTGCTTGGTTACATATTATTATTATCTTATAATAAGCTGACTAAATTGATGGCTACTTATATGTTGTGCTTGTATATACATACCAAAGTGAACAATCACACACACACACACACACACACACACACACACACACACACACACACATATATATATATATATATATATATATATATATATATATATATATATATATATATATATATATATATATATATATATATATATATATATGGTGTGTGTGTGTGTGCATATGTGTGCACGCGAAAATTTATTTGTAGATAGAGGTTCGAGTCTGCATAATCAGCGCTGGTTTGCTGGAATTTAGATACACGATTTAGTGAATTATTCCAATGAAAATAATCCGGGGTTAGGATACCGAATTTTGAAGGTTCAACAGTTAGCGTTGCAGTTGACACCAAATGGTTCATCAATCATTCAACGCGTAGATGATATAGCGGGTGATCTAGTTTGCTGTGTGATTTTGTTTATCTAAGCGAAAGACCTTGAGAAAGATTAGCATTATTTTAGTTATGAAATTCATTTAAATATATTGGTCATTTACATTCGATCCAGAGTATTAAAGAACCGTTTTTGTGCTTACTTTGAGGCAAAGGACATTTTAAGTGAACAAAGGATATACAATAATTGCCTGATGAAGTGTATTTCTTATTTAACAGTTGATGTGACCTAAGTTCCATAATACATAAAA
>NC_089791.1:2483883-2491383 GCF_040412425.1 Macrobrachium rosenbergii
ATCACAGTTTTTGAACAATAGTTGATTGGGCTCGGGTACAATGAACACGTGTTGCCAACACACAAAGAGAAAATTTCAACACTTGTATCACTTAGACTAATTTGTCCTTAATTTGCACTGTGGAAGGGATAATTGGATTTTACTTGATTTCAAGGCACGTTATGGGGCGAATTACAGGATGCCGAAGCAGGACACTTAACAAAGGGAAATGCTTTGTGGAGGAAGGAATTGAAGTTTAAAGGAACAGAAAATTTAAGGGTTTTAAGGGAGGAGGGAAAGGGCTGGCTTACTGACTACTTGCAATCCATGAACCTGGTCTAACAATTGTTGGCGCCAAACAATCGACTCGGCCGTTCGTTGAAAGGTAGTTTCGTCCAGTGTAGAGCGGAGAGGAACGCAGAGCATGCGTCCTGGATGCAGTCAAGGAAGTCTCCGAGCATCTCCGAGGCGGTGAGTAATGTGTTGTTTGTCGACATGTAGGCCGATTGAACCTGCAAAAGTCATACAGCCAGCAAAAAACAGAGGGAAAGGATCCTTAAATACTAAGTACTTAGAGGTTAAGGTCCTACCTGGCAGCTAGCCCCACTATGCCTATTAACCTTCCCATACCTAACGACTCCCACATCACATGATGGGGTGAAAAGGGTGTCCCATTGTTTCCCCGGATCAGGCAATTAGGGAGAAGTGAATTCTACTGCTACAAACTGGTGCTAACGGCTATTATCTGGTTCCAACCACGCTTGTTTCCTCCCTCGCCCGCCATATCTCCCTGCCCCAATCTTCAAATGAACAGAGAAACTGCATTTCAAAATTAATGATGCACTGGCGTCTAAATGAGGGAGGGATATATCCTTGACAGGTCCCCCCTTTGGAAAGGCCTTCACACCCTTTCGGGTGTGAGGGTCTTAGCTAATTCCTCCCGACTGACAGCCAGTGACCCTACATAAAGTGTATTGTGGCAATGCAACATCTAAAGGAACCTACCTAACTGCTAAGAGGGGTTCTGGATTGGCTAATTTACAGGCCTAACCTACCTAAGGGTATTGACACTTCTGCTAACTGTCTCTGACGACAGGAGAAATCTATACCTAGGAATATGCACGTGGTAAACCCCTAACCTAACCTACTATTCCCACGACTCTGGCACTGAACGAGGTGGCACTAACGAATAACACGCAATGAATTATGATCGGCACAATGCTTTATGATTAACATGCAACACATAGACACATAAATAACCTGAAGGGTAATTCACAATGTATGATTAAGTAATGTATCAGTTTGAGTCTGGAGTGGGTTGGAAGGCGGTTAGTTGGAAAAGGGTTAATAGTACAAAGGCCTACGTGGTTAATGGTTAATACTACTGGATCAGAGGTCACACAGGCTACCTCCTCTGAGCAGGTGCCAGGATCACTCTGAGACGGAAGCGGCACTGTGCCAACGGGCACGAGTGTCAAGAATAGCTCATGGCTCTGATTTGCTAAGTGGATTACTTCTGCCCCTTCTTCTTCTTCGGGGGTCCTCCAGGGTCTAGCTAGGCCATTCCTAGGGGGCAATGAGGATAACGACTCTGAATAACGGCCAGGAATGCCATCAGGAGCAGGATCAGGATCAGGGGCAGCCTCAGGGGCTACGGGCTGGTCTCCTATTTCGGCTGCTGCAACAACCGTTGTGGGAAGAGAATCAGCATCTGCTTACTGACCGGGCAGTTCCTGGTTGACCAGAAAAGATGTAAGGTCCAGGCCTGCCAGAGGGTCATCCTCGGCAGGCGGAAGAGTGTGGGAAGAAGAAATGTCAGGGGTCGGAGGCTCGCACTGAGCGATGTTTATGGTTGCGAGGTTTGGTGGATCTCCCGTAGGAGGATCCGGGTCAGGTTCAGGATCTGCTACTGGCACTAACTCAGGGCCAGGCAAGGGAGGTACGCTTGGCAGGGAGCTTCCAGCCGAGATAGGTTGAGCTTGGCACTGACCAATGCTCGCAAGTGGCACTGGCAGCGAATTGGTGTCAGACAAAGCTGAAGGGGGACCCGGGGGATCAAGACCCCTCGGTGTCACTGGCGCGATTTGGGACAGAGATTCCTGTCGCAATGAGAGGGCAAAGCCTCTTGGATCTGTGGAGATGGCCACTGCGGCTAGCTTGCTGGGTCACTTTGACCATCTTTAGGAGACACCTCTTACATTGCAGGTCCTGCAGCAGTAATTTGCGAGATCCCTTTGTGATGAGGGAGTAATTCTTTGGTGGCCATCCAGTCGCGAGATCTGTGGACTAGACCTGGAATGTGGTTTTGGTGTATTACGTGCTGTCGCTCTTAGGTGAATGGAAGGTTCGGCTGATGGTGGCACAGCTGTCACAAAGGCTGTTTCCCGATCAGAAGAGGTTGCTGCGGATGTGCTGGCGGAAGCAGTCAGGCAACAGAGTGGTGTGGGGGTGGGACATCCCCAGAGGATGTCTCGGCCAAGCAAGAACTCCACTCCGTGCCGAATACACTTGACAACGTCAAGGCGGTGAACTATATCGCTCCAAGGGGTGATCACCCTGAGTTCAACTGTAGGGACGGTCAAGGACTGTTCGTCCACCCAGGTCACGGTCCACTTTGTGTGCTCATCTACCTTGGCGCTGTCTGGCACTTGGGCCCGATCGATCAGGCTAATATCTGAGCCAGTGTCGGTGGCAGTAGTTGGAAGGTGCACTGGTGGGCTGGAACCATCCAGAGAGGCCACTGAGACGGACTGTGTCCAGACACTCTCATGGTGAGTTCTCTCTGGCGGCTCAGCTAAGGAGGCAGTGGCACTAATCAAGTTGACGTGCCTGGGTGCGACCACATGTTTTTGGGCATGCAGGATACCCAGAAGAAGAGTTTCCTGAAGCTCCACAGTCTCTGAAGGGGCCCCTGTGATAGGTTGATCTCCTGGGAAGATGGTGTGGAATTAGGCGGAGAGGAAGACTGACGATTGTTGGTAGGCTGCTGAGAGTTGTTGCCTTGTTGATTATTGTCCTTGTAGCGGCACTCGGCTTCAGTATGGCTGTGCTTCTTACAGATGGTGCATGGAGGTTTATTAGGCGGTCCGTTCCGTGGGCGATTGAAGCCCGAGAGGTGTCCGGGTGGCACTATTTTGCGCTGCAAGATGCTGTGGGAGGGGTTGTACGTCTCCCAAGCATCAGCTAAGCGGCAGGCTTCCTTGAGGGTGGCTGGGTGCTTATCACTAAGATACACAGCCAGAGGCCCGGGCGCACACTGGAAGAGGTCCGCCAGCATGGTCGGGTTGAACAAATCCTGAAAGGTGTCACACCGCATAGACTCTGAACCAGCAGGTCCAAGCTTGGGTCTTGTGACAGGCCCACTCGGTCCAGGACCAGCCGACGTTCTTAGCCATACCTCGGAATCATTGTCTCCACCTCTCAAGGGTTATTTCATATGCCTTAGCAATGGCCTCACGGACGGCAGCCATGTCCCCTCGTTGATCTCTTTCCAGGGTTCGGTGGGCAGCCTTAGCCTTCCCATCCAAGTGCTTGGTAAGCAGTAAGGCCCTCTCAGGCCGGCTGACGTCATATGTCTCGAAGAGGAATTCTATATCTTCGAGCAATTGTTCCGGCTCATCATCAGTCCATTTGCCCACAAGGTTATTGACTGTTGACAGAGAGGTATTTAGTGCAGATGGAGTGGGGCTAGAGGCTTGTTGTGCTGCTAAAGCTTCTGCGCTTTCCTTCTTGGCTCTCTCCAACTCGAGCTCCCTGTCTTTAAGGGCGAGCTCATGCTGTCTCCTCCATTCTTCTCTTTCTTCTTCTTCTCTCCTTCACTGGGCTTCTTGCTCTCTTCTTCACTCCTCTCTTTCTTCTTCTCTCCTTTGTTCGGCTTCTTACTGTCTTCTCCGCTCTTCTCGTTCTTCTTCTTGCTGTCTTTGTTCTTCTTCATACTTTCTCTTCTCAGCAATCTGTTCCTTTACAAACCTTTGAAGGGCCTGGCCTGAAAGGCTGTCCTCCATCCCTATATTCCTGAAATATTTGTGTTCCTCAGTTGACATGTTGCTGATGGGGAAGGGGTGTGGAGTAGATTAACTGGGTGTTCCCGGAGGAAAGGGCTTGTGACAATGAGGAAGTATCCTTAGATTATTGGCACTTCAGTGAGTGGCACCTTTAAATGAGGTGGCACTGTAGGTGAGTGTGCCGTGCGAAGGTCACACTAGGGGAAAACATTCCTTAAGGAAGTCTGAGTCCTTATGGGTGGATACGCTAGTAAATGAAGTGATCCTGAAGGTATTCTCAGTCCTTATGAGTGGAAACAATTAGAACATGGGAGTGCTCCTGAAGGCCCTATGGTCCTTATGGGCGGAGGCACTGTTAATGGGGTGTTCCTGAAGGAGCTGCGCGGTCCTTATGGGCGGAAACACTAGTTGTATGCACCCTGTTTCTTCAATACAGGTGCAGTGGCTCAAGAGGTTAATTTGGTTGGGTGGCACTGTCAGTGCATGAATTGGCACTGAAGGTGAGGTACTCTGCCTGAGCAGAAGGTAAGTAGGGAGTAAAAGGTTAATGAGAGACTCCAGCAGAGGGAAGAGAAAAGGAAAGTAAAAGAAGAAAGATAAGTGCTTCAGTGATTGGGTGCTTAGCAGTGCCGCAGATTAGTGGCACTGTGAGAAATGGAAACTGGATGTGACACGAGTGGGCGGCTAGTTATAAGAACAAGAGATCACTGCCTAACATGAGGACAGGTAGGATACAAGGAATGCACTCAATATGAGGTTTAGCACTTGCAGTATAAGCAAGTCTGAGATAAGATACCCCACTCGTGCACTAGAGTTGAACGACGAGTAATTAGATAGATGTACGTACGCTCTATAGCCTACAGGAAATTATCTGGGCTGAAGCACTGAGAGGGAAAAGCAGGTATGCGTGATTATTCGCTAAACACAAGTGCTCATAAATTTCACGCACTGTGTATATGATAAAATTTTAATGAGTAATGAATTTGAAATTTTAGCTTGCATAGATTAAAGAGAAGTCTTTGTATTTGCTTCTATGATTCGTGGGTGGTTCTCAAACTCGTAAATAAATTATGTTGGTCCCGTGTTAAGATAAAAGGATACGCGAGGGAGAGGGAAAGAAAAAATCTCTCTCCCTCGGTGAGCGTTGTGTAATGGAGCGTACTTGTTATGAAATTTTAAAGTTACTTTCCTTTATGCTCAAGAGAAAATAAAGTATATTTGCAGAATTAAGTTAAGTTAAGGCTTCTTTTGCAATTAACTTTTAGTATTTACATAATTTTTACTGTCTCGCACTGGTCAAAATACGTGATATGATAGGCAAAGGGTTTTCAAAATTGTTTCAAAGATATTCCCAGGTTATGTTAAGGCACACACAGGGAGGGAGGCTCGTTCCGTGAACGAACGTTGTGGAACTGCTTCGCTTGCGGAAACAACTGACAGGACAGGGAATAGGAAGGAAAATACTCCACTTTCTTCAATGAATTCGGGTTTTGAATGAAAATATGAATGGTTTAACGTTAAACATCTACAATGTCTTTACTTTACTTTTAATACACTGGGAGGGTGGTTAAATAACTACGCTTGGAAATGTTTTTATTTCTCCAACACTGGGACGATCCACGCATGCGCCGATTTGAACAGAAACATTTCTAGCTCGTTGTGTAAATGCCAGAGACTGCTACCCGGTTTCCTGTAAGCTACTAGTTGTCCCAAAATTTATCACTGATCGAGAAATTGTACACTTTCTCGGCCGTAACTATTCCGAAATAAACTCTTAGCTACTTGTTCTCGCTAACACATGCAATAGTTACCTAACAAATCACTTCCTAATTCCTATGTTCACTCGTCCGGCAACACAACACTTTACGCCTACACTTTGGAAATTTTGCGGACGGGAAATTTGCACCTACCTCTCTGCTTTGCTAACTTAAGAACCTATGCTTTCTCCTGTGTTCTGAATGCTTGTAACGACAAGAGATTTGTTGCGTTTCTTTCAAGAAAGATTAATAACACTTTTCTTATTTAACCTTACGTATCCTTAATGTTAAAAGACAATGATGATAATATCCTTTTTACCTTAATTTCATGCTCCAGTCGCTTCTCTGCCTTTTTGAATAATGAAATGGTTACAGTAAATTAAAATGATTATTCCTGGTCTTTCCTAGTTTAGCTTAATAGCGAGGCTAATTAACACTAATGTGACTACATCCTGGCAAGGTCGCCACTGTTATAAACTGGGGGCTTGGTTGGGGAAAGAATTGCGACAATTTTTGGAGAATTACTGCCACGGAACCAAGGGAGCCCGAGTTTTATAAACAAAAGGAAGGTATTTGAAATTCACCTTAGATTTTCCTGGATTTACAAGTACTTGATTAAAGTCGCCATTTGGAATTAGACTTCTTTTACAATTAAAAGGGGTCTATTTACAGAGACTAAGCAAGTATGCAAGGAAACAAAACAGAATGCAAATTGTAACCAATAGGCAGGTTCATTAATTATATACAGTGAGCAATAATGCAGACATTGGCAAGCAAGCAATTTAAATATGGAGGGGCCAAGGTACAATCATCCCCGGTTATAGTAATAACTCAGTTAGGTTAAAACTACATTAAATGGTCTCTTATGGTAATTCTTTAAGAAGGGTGAGCTCCAGGATAATGAGATCAGTTAATGTAAATTTTCTGTGGGGCCAGCAACGGACTTCCGCAATCGGGCTGCGACCAGGAATGGTTTCAAAATTTGAATGGCAGTCAGACATAGCGGACACAGATCGGCAACGGAGCAGGCGGTATCTCCCCTGTAAGAGAGGTTATGAGTTAACACCACACAAAATGAGAAAAATAAAATCTCCCTATGAAATATTACACAAATGCACGTTCTTAAAAGCTAAACCTTACGTAGCCCAGAAGATAATTATAAGAAATCACGTAATCACAGTCTTTGAACAATAGTTGATTGGGCTCGGGTACAATGAACATGTGTTGCCAACACACAAAGAGAAAACTTCAACACTTGTATCACTTAGACTAATTTGTCCTTAATTTGCACTGGGGAAGGGATAATTGGATATTTATCACTGGATCTTTTACTTGATTTCAAGGCACGTTACGTGGCGAGTTACGGGATGCTGGAGCAGGACACTTAATATAGGGAAATGCTTTGTGGAGGAAGGAATTGAAGTTTAAAGGAACAGAAAATTTAAGGGTTTTCAGGGAGGAGGGAAAGGGCTGGCTTACTGACTACTTGGAATCCACGAACCTCTTCTAACAATCGTTGGTGCCAAATAATCAACTCAGCTGTTTGTTGAAAGGTAGTTTCGCCCAGTGCAGAGCGGAGAGGAACACAGACCATGCGTCCCGGACGAAGTCAAGGAAGTCTCCGAGCATCTCCAAGGCGGTGAGTAATGTGTTGTTCGTCGACAAGTAGGCCGATCAGACCTGCAAAAGTCATACAGCCCGCAAAAAAGCAGAGGGAAAGGATCCTTAAATATTAAGTACTTAGAGGTTAAGGTCCTACC
>NC_089791.1:2493883-2498883 GCF_040412425.1 Macrobrachium rosenbergii
TATTATTTCCGAGGTAGAGGAATTGATATTAAAGGACGTTTGTAGCTTTCGATTGTATATGAATCACGGTGATGTGATAAATAGTCATAATATGACTACGTGCGACAAACGCGGCTATACGGTCAACATGGCAGAGGTGGGTGGATATCGTCTCCAAACGCAAAAACACCTGAGTTCGACGCGATAGATGATGGGAGGTGTTATTCACTTATACCTCTTGTGGCTGATTTCGTTAGTACGTCACTGTAGTCCTGATTCCTCGTCCGTCGCTGGTTCGATCCCACGGGACGGTGGACTTATTATCAACTAAAAATTCCCCTTCGGTAATATATATGAAAATATATTATTTCCGAGGTAGAGTGAATTGGATATTAAAGGACGTTTGTAGCTTAGTTGATTGTATATGAATCACGGTGATGTGATAAATAGTCATAATATGACTACGTGCGACAAACGCACTACACGGTCAACATGGCAGAGGTGGGTGGATATCGTTTCCAAACGCAAAACACCTGAGTTCGACGGGTGAGATGATGGGAGATGTTATTCACTTATACCTCTCTTGTGGCCGATTTCGTTAGTGCGTCACTGTAGTCCTGATTCCTCGTCCGTCGCTGGTTCGATCCCACGGACGGTGGACTTATTATCAACTAAAATTCCCCTTCGGTAACATATATGAAAATATATTATTTCCGAGGTAGATGAATTGGATATTAAAGGACGTTTGTAGCTTTCGATTGTATATGAATCACGGTGATGTGATAAATAGTCATAATATGGCTACGTGCGACAAACGCACTACACGGTCAACATGGCAGAGGTGGGGTGGATATCGTCTCCAAAACGCAAAACACCAGAATTTATGACGGGTGAGATGATGGGAGATGTTATTCACTTATACCTCTCTTGTGGCCGATTTCGTTAGTGCGTCATCTGTAGTCCTGATTCCTCGTCCGTCGCTGGTTCGATCCACGGGGACGGTGGACTTATTATCAACTAAAATTCCCCTTCGGTAACATATATGAAAATATATTATTTCCGAGGTAGAGTGAATTGATATTAAAGGACGTTTGTAGCTTTCTGATTGTATATGAATCACGGTGATGTGATAAATAGTCATAATGTTATTACGATGCTGAGACAAACGCACTACACGGTCAACATGGCAGAGGTGGGTGGATATCGTCTCCAAACGCAAAACACCTGAGTTCGACGGGTGAGATGATGGGAGATGTTATTCACTTATACCTCTCTTGTGGCCGATTTCGTTAGTGCGTCACTGTAGTCCTGATTCCTCGTCCGTCGCTGGTTCGATCCCACGGGACGGTGGACTTATTATCAACTAAAAATTCCCCTTCGGTAACATATATGAAAATATATTATTTCCGAGGTAGAGTGAATTGGATATTAAAGGACGTTTGTAGCTTTCTGATTGTATATGAATCACGGTGATGTGATAAATAGTCATAATATGGCTACGTCGACAAACGCACTACACGGTCAACATGGCAGAGGTGGGTGGATATCGTCTCCAAACGCGAAACACCTGAGTTCGACGGGTGAGATGATGGGAGATGTTATTCACTTATACCTCTCTTGTGGCCGATTTCGTTAGTGCGTCACTGTAGTCCTGATTCCTCGTCCATCGCTGGTTCGATCACGGGACGGTGGACTTATTATCAACTAAAATTCCCTTCGGTAACATATATATGAAAATATATTATTTCCGAGGTAGAGTGAATTGATATTAAAGGACGTTTGTAGCTTTCTGATTGTATATGAATCACGGTGATGTGATAAATAGTCATATATATATATATATATATATATATATATATATATATATATATATATATATATATATATATATATATATATATATATATATATATATATATACAGATTATGCATGTGTGCGAAAACTTGCTTTACGATACTTATTATTTAAAGATTATTTCGTCATATTATGTCATTTACAAGTGATTACATACGACGACAGCGGTATACTCAATATTTTTTTTATTATTATTTCTTGCTAAACTGTGTGTAATTATTGTGGTTTAACACATGTTCACTAAACTTTTTACTCGAATTACCTCTTACGAATAAGTGAAGTTTCTGACTAGAGTGGGCTTGGCCTCGAACCTTTCCTTATTAACAGCCTCAGATGCTTTCGAGGCCTAACTTCACTGATAAGTGATTTTTCCATTATACAACAGGTCTTATGCAATTCCCTCTATCTTTAGTCTTCAAACTTACGTTAAGAAGTGTAGTTAGAAAGATCCCACTCTTATATATCGATAATTCTTTTCCAGAGTATATTACAAGTTTACAGCAAAATCATCCATTAAATCTTAAATATGGTGATACATATGGAATTTGTGTGGAAATCATTGTACTGAATTCAGTCACTGTGATATGAATGTGCTGATCATCATTCTGTCCTACTATGCAGCTGTTATATTTTTCCCGAAAATATGAAGAAAACTATATAATTATACAGACAGTTCTTTTATTTTTTTGGAAAATTAATTTGAGAGAGTGTTAGGTGCCATTTTCTCCTATTACGTAGCCGACTCGTGTTTTGATACAAAAAGAAAAGACTTTCATGACAGATTAGTGTTGATGTGGCTCCTTACAACGTTTCGTTAATACATTGTTTTTTTTTTTGTTACCACATAAATCGTGCATTTGTTGTCGCTGTAACTGTTGTTTATTTCAGCAAAAATAATTCTTTATATTGAAATGGCACCTTGTGGATTTACGGGAACGATTATCTAGTACCATATATGTTCTAAACTTAAATGCATTGTTTTAAATTTGAGCTCATGACATCACTGCTGTACTGAGGAATTACTATGACAATTTCTAAGATATTTATCAAAATTTTTCATCAACATTCCTCTTTTTATTCTCTTCCTCATTTGATCAACATTCCTCTTTTTATTCTCTTCCTCAATCATTCTTCTTCTGCAACTGACTCCATAGTTGTCTTTTTTTTTTTTTTTACCGGTAAGAGTTGCATACATCAAATTCGCAAAACGTGTAAGATTGCAAGACTGGCGTCCAATTTGCATTTATGAGACTCGCCTAAGACGCAAGGTCGCAGGTCTTATTTTACGGCTAAGGTATAATCAAATTACGGTAGTTAGTGCCCGTCATTCATTTTTTCCGTATGAGTAAGCTTATAAACACTTAAATTAACATTAAATTTAGTGTGAGAGAATTTATACAAGTGGGAAGACTTCATCTAATTTATTAGGGATATTTTCGTTATTTATTCGTGTATATTTGTTGTCTTTAACCACCATGAAATAGCTTGGTGCAATGGAGTTTATTGACTATACGTTAAGGATAAAACTGTACCGTTTCATTTCCTCATAGCTTTTCTCTCTTGTAACTTTCCTTACAGGCGTTAATGAAAAATCTTGTTTGATTCAGCACAGTGCTTTTTTCTACAGGGTACGTTGAACTTCAGTCTTCTGCTTAGTTCTTGCTTCTTTTTACATGGCCGCGTTTCCCCACATTAATAATTTCTTTGTCTCTTGATATTAAAGTGAAAGCAAACAAATATATCCTCTTATCAGCCAGGCTGTGTATTTTTATGTATGTTGGTGTCAGTCTGTTTTGTTTTGCTTTTCCTTGGACTTTCTCCGAGTGATTTTATTTCATTGGTTTTATTATTTGGTGTATTCCGATTCTCATAACTCGAAAAGATGTTAAGCGTCCAGCTGATATCAAGCTTTCGTTTGCCGCTTCTAAAATCTATGTAAGCAATAGCATAAAGTCCCCATGGTGTTTTTACAAGCAAAATAAGCCCTCATTTGGCATCATGAATACTGCCGAAATTTATAAGTATTGTCACAAGGCAATTTTCATAATCAGGAGCAAGAATCTGGTTGACTAATCCTTGGTCTTTTGTTGACTCTCTGTAAAAGAGTACCTAAAACATTGTGATTCAAATCGATGTTCTATCAAAACCTGGTGCTTTAATAAGGGACTTGAGTGATTAATGAAAATCCAGAGTGTTCCATTTCCTGTTTATCAAAAACTAATGAATTTAGCCTTCTCTCAAGATAAATTCCCCTAAAATGCTTCATAAAAAATCGTGTTATCCAGGTCTCCCCAAACAGTGTATCCACTTTCAAGTTTGTAAGGAGTTCGGCTGCGAGGCATGTATAGATAGCTTCTTGAATGAGGCAAGTAACATGAATGTTATGTATCCTTGTAAAACCAAAGCCGTCGTAACAATCTTGCCTGTACTTTAATCATAGTAAGCAATTTGTTTATGTCTGCTTTTAATGAGGAACATTCTCCCGCCAAGAAACTTCCCAGGTTGCTCTAGCAAATGACCAAGCAAAGCATTATTACATCGGTTTACGGCTAGATTAATTTAATAAATGATTACACTGCCAGAATGAAGAAATCTTTTCTTTCAACTTGGCTTAGCATTCTCACAAAATACGGGATGGCTCCAGTACCGCATACCAGGAGACATTAAATATCATGGAAAAGACCCATCCTGCATATGAGCAAATATCACTCACTGTTGCCAGTGTTGCATTTGGCACTGGAGTTTAAAATATTGGCACTATAAAGAAGCCATTGCTTTTATTATGTCATCATAAAACTTTGGTGCCATTAGGTAGGGGTAAAAGCAATGAAGAGCTCACGGGCCATTTATGAGAAGTGTCCCGTTCAGAGGACAATAATTTCCAACATAAAACGACAGTTTGTTAGAAAATGCCAAGGGAAAATAAACAAACTCACAGTCACTCACACACTCAGTCACACAACGACCCACTAGCCTTTTGACTGTTTTCTCGGATAACAGCTACCGATAGATAAGGCAAGGTTGCAATACTTTGGAAGGTTGAGGATGGCAGAAATGGAGTCGGGGAAGGAAATATTGGCCGGTGTACTTGAAAGAAAATGCTCTTATGCTTTTAATACAAGGAGGTCTCAGTTGTCATAAAGGTCAAGAAATACAAGAAATATAA
>NC_089791.1:2501383-2513883 GCF_040412425.1 Macrobrachium rosenbergii
ATGAAGTTTTCTGCTATAGCCTATCTCTAAGTACATTATTTTAAGTTACAATTAAGCTATTTTTCATTTTACATTTCTTGTATTTTCAGACTGAGTGACAGAGTTAGATACAGCCATGGCTAATGACTTGGAGGAACTCAGATGGATTGACTGAATCCAGGTTATAACCTTCAGAGAGGCCAGGGATGCTGGCACATCCTTCATTTCATGTTCCTGGATAGCTAAATACATTAAAAGAGATGAATCCTTCGTTAAAAGAAATGGAACAAAAATCCATATGAGTGTCATCGCGAAAAGAGTGAGAATCTTGGAAGGCCTGAAGTCCTTTCTCAGAAGTCAAAAGACATCACAGTTGAGGCAGCGGGTAGAGCAAGAAAGTCTTTATGTAAATTGGTGCTTGAACTAGAAACAATAAGGGGAAAGAAGAGAAGTTGTAGTGCTGTATATCGTGAGTTGAAAAAATCTGGTATCAAGCCATTTCATGTTATCAGTAAGCCCAATATCACTCAGCAACAGAGAGAAAACTGTGCAAGGTTTTGTGGTTCATTTCTTAAAGATTGGGATGAAGCTGACTTTCTCCATGTTGCCGCATCAGATGAATTCTTCATTTACACAGTCAGGAAGCCAAATCATAAAAATGACATCATTTGGGCTGCAAAGTTGGATGATATCAGAGATGACGTGTGCTATCACCAAGTTGTGAAATTTCCTGAATGTTTGGGAATTTTTCTTTGTTTCACAACCAAACGGTTAATGTGGATCATCAAAGAAAAAGTACAGTCATGGAATGGCAAATACTCCAGAGAAACTTAGCTTACTGGTGGAGTATCTCCTTTCCTTAAAGATCCTGAAAATGCATTATCTGTTGAAGAAGTCACATTTTTGCATGTTAAGACACCATGTTTCAAGGCTCTTCAGACACAGGAACTGCTTTGAAACAGTGGTATCAATTTCTTCTCATTAAGTGAATTTCCAGGTAGCTCCCCTGACCTTAATGTGTGTGAAAACATTGGTAGTATCTTAAAGGATCGTGATGAAGCTTGCACAGTGAACTATTATGGTATACCAAGCCTTGACGACCTGCGAAGAGAGGTGACCGAAGTGCTCAGGGAAATGGAGTATCAGCTTTTTTGTGATTTGCTGAAATCATACCCCTCAAGAATGCAGGCTGTGGTACAGGCAGAGAGAAGCCACACAAAATATTAAATACTCAGAGAGAAACTTAAATAAATACCTGTTCTGAATTAATTTTGCTTTTGTCCATATCAATTTTAGTTTATGCTGTAGAGGAGGGCCTCTAATTTTGAAACACCCTGTATATATATATATATATATATATATATATATATATATATATATATATATATATATATATATATATATATATATATATATATTTATTAATCTAGACACACATATATATATATATATATATATATATATATATATATATATATATATATATATATATATATATATTATATATATACTGTATATATATATATATATATATATATATATATATATATATATATATATATATATATATATATATATATATATATATATATATATATATATATATATATATATATATATATATATATATATATATATATATATATATATATATATATATATATATATATATATATATATATATATATATATATATATATATATATATATATATATATATATATAATGTGTGTGCGTGAAGGTATGTATTACCTTACACCCTTTTTTCGTTATTGACTTTATGATGGAAGGATGTGGTTGTTACCCTCTTGCCTTTTTCTCTCCTGGCTGAAACCCAGAAGAGTTTAATGACCACCTTGCGCATAATTTATCGCTTGAGTTAACAAGGGCACGACGTCTCTTCTAGTACAGTCATGCTCACATCTGAGGCAATATGATTCTTATTGGATCATGCAGTATCTCAGACTCAACAGAATGGTTGCCAAGAAGTGTTAAAAATTTTTTTTTTTATTTCCAATGTCATACATGTTGACAGGTTTGCTAATTCATAGCTAGCACTTTTTTCCCCTATGGTTATATAAATATGATCTCTTTTATGCATTGGTATAATTCGTAACCTGTGTGATTTGATTTTTTTTTTTTTTTTTTTTTTTTTAGCTCAACGCACGCTTAACACGCTCCTTGGGCTGGACAGCTCTACTTCTGCAGCATTTAACAGTACACCTAATAAGCTCAACAGTCATAACATTTTCAAAATAGGAATAGGAATTACAACAAGTTTCTTTCAATGTTGAAGTTTTAGGCTGTGCCCAAGCTTCCTGTATGTTGCAAAATGATTTATAGGTCTAAAAAAAATAATCTAAGCCTTCTGAGATGTAATCTCTGTTACTGAATAATTTATTTGTAGAGATTACCTCTTCTTTGAAGGAGAGAAGATAATGATGATTTTAATTATGTGGAAAAGATGGCTATTAATGGAAATATCTATTAGTATTGATATCAAGGCCTATGGAACACTTGTTTTACGTTTTTTTTATTATTCTAACATTTGAACTGAGGTTTGGTGATGACTTTTTCTGCAAAACGCATCGGCAATGAGTGAATGAGTTTTTAAAATGTTTCATGGCTGTTTTTTTCGAAATTTTCTTACAGTTTTGCAAAAAAAAAAAAAATGACAGGTTTCACTCTTATGAAACATACAGTATTGTATGAAATAATTGTGTTTTCGCATTGGAATAATAGATTAATATGGAGCATGTTAGGTTGCCAGTTCGTGAATTTTGGACGAAATCCTATGCAATCATGTGGTATCACTTAAGAGCATAGCTGTCCAAGAGCCTGAAAGAAAACTTCCTTCCCGTGGGATGGTTCATGGATCTCTTATTAGTGGGGTGATATTGCTAGCAATTGACTGGCAGGTAGCAATGGAATGGGATTCTAACGCGTCGTATTCAAATACTGATGAATGCGTAAGGAAGGGATGCCACCTGCTTTTGAGGGAAATGATCCCTAAATAGAAGATGAGCCTCTCTGTCTTGAAGACAAATGCAGTCACGTAGGTCAGATCAATCTATTTTCTGAGGACTGCTACCGCGGTGGTAGTGAGTAGCGCAGCCTTGATTTTGCTGCTCTAGAAATTGACAGTGGTTTTGAGCTCAGACATATTATGCCACAAGACAGTGGAACGCTGTTAGAAAGAATTGCCATCTTAATGGCAGATAAGCATCTTCTCGTAAAGGCCAACTGCAGTTGGGTCTTCACTCCTATGGGAGACCCAAAAAGGAAAATAATAGCATCCTCGCCAGACTGTTTGATGCTCAAGGCTTTTTAAATGGTCGAAGCATGGGATATGCAGCCCCATACCATGTATTTTTATCGTAAAAAACTGGAGAAGGCATACTGTAGAGAGACAGAAACCTTGTTGAGCAGGCAGGGAAATGATAAAAAGTGAAAGGTGGGTCAATCGAAGAGATGCATATGGAGGACGATAAAAAGTCTGTTTATATGAGAGAAGAGGAAGAAGGGACTTGATAATGAAAGAAAACGAGCATAATGGAGGAAAATTCGGGAATAAGATGAATGACAATTTTTGAAGTGAAGGAAAATGGAAATTTATGTACCTTTGAGGGAAATAGTTACAAAAGATTTCGGAACCTAAATTAAGATGGTATTAACGTTGGTGTTAGTAGTTTACTTTTATTATTTTACTTGGTAAGTGCAGTTGTAACTCTTGCAATGCAAAACGCAATTTCACAAGAATATTCAATATTCAAAAGTCGATTAGCTTTACTTATTAGTACAATAATGAACTTACTGTAAGTAAAAGGTATGCATACGGTAAGGTATAATAATTTTAAATTTGCAGTCTAAGGCTTTTGTCTTGTGAATCGCTATAACAAGAGTTTGAAGACAAATAATTGATGACGGTCATTCATTAAAGAATCTCTCTCTCTCTCTCTCTCTCTCTCTCTCTCTCTCTCTCTCTCTCTCTCTCTCTCTCTCTCTCTCTCTCTCTCTCTCTATAAGCTTCCAAGCTGTAATGACACGAAAAGAGAGCCCCATCTGTATCCATCTCTTTCCTCTATCCTGCAGCATGGATGATCTCTAGAAGACCATTGAAGAACACTCAGAATCGGCTCTAGTCGTGAGTTTTTTTTCTCTCCCTTCCTCTGGCAATCAGACTGCCAATAAGGGGCTTGGTCTTTGTAAGTAGGAAAATATATTTTCCAAGATTTAGTGCACTGCCCTCGAGTGTTTGGAATTCTAATGGATTCTTCATTTGCTGATATTGAATCTGTGGTTAATTTTTTGTTTAGGTTATTGCTATGCAGTATCATGAATTCGGACTTGTATAGTTTCATTTAACTAAGAATAAACTTAGAGATATATCTTATATGTAGTTAAAATGAAGAACTTTTCTTGGCATTTACTGGCTACTTACATAGTGGATCGTTTTGGCAGTTTCATATTTTCTTAAAATTGTTTTATTCTGCTTCTCTTTTTTAACAATATATATTCAGCTGTAGGTATTAGAGTACGTACTTAGAATTATCCTGCTGTTATCCAAAGTATTGATTGGTCTTCTATGATCATTAATCGTTCAGTCTTCATCACTATGCTGAGTTAGTTAATGCGTGGTGGTTGGAGTGTGTCCTCTGTTTATTAATTATTCAGCAATCATTGTCTCTTCAAGATGTATATATATCATTTAATTTATTGGCATTATGATCAACATCAGTCAATTTCACGCTGATTGTGGCACTTGTGTCATATCCAGTGAGAGAAAATCAAAAGAATTCCAGTCGCTATCGGTACTTTTCGATGTAGGTAGGCTGGAAGAGCGCGATCAGTGGTCTTTATCCTTTTCGGAGCGCTTCGTCCCTATTGATAGAAGTTTAGGCCCTTTGAAGTTTTGGCAGGTAATTAATATCCCGTTCTATTGACTCAGATTTGATGGCTGGGCGTTTGGTCGCTTTGATTTTGTGCTGTAAGTGTTGAAGGGTTTTTAATCTTCCATTTTGCTGATACGAGTTGACTATAATGAGACGAAGTGAAAATTATTTTTTCTTCGCGTATGATGAACTTTATTAGTCAAATTTACTGACTGAAAGTTGTTCAGAGGAACATTATCTTCTAGAGATGAATTTTGTATTTGTTTATGGATTTGGTGAAGGAAAATACAATTTATTTGTACTCTCTGGAACGTGAAGTTGTCTATTCTTATTGTGTTTGCCTATTGACATTAGAAATGTTCAGAGCAACTACACATTTCTTTGTTAGGAATGAGCAAAGTCATGAATTATTATCGATAAATCTAGGGAAGCGTCGACTTCAAGATTTAGAGTGTTCTGAAATGGATTACAAATTTGGTATTTCAAAGAGGGTATCAGTTCAAGCTTCGCCGTAAAGGCCAAAATCTGTGATATGTGATTCATTTCCTTTTAGCTGAAGGAAATTTCCTTCAGTGGAAATGATTTCCAGACTTCCTGAAAGTGGAAACAGTAAGAACAAAAACAGAGTAACGACAAAACAGTAAGAGGCAACACATTAAGGATCAGAATAAATTAACACCTTGAAATATATAACTCTTAGTGACTGAATAGTTGAAATTACAGTATAGGAGCATTAAGCTCTGGTTTCTTAATCAGAACGTAATGGCATTGCTTAACCTTTTCAGTTATTCACTCATAAACGAATTACATATTAAATTTTTTGATGCTATTTCAGTTTTGCCTTCGTTACCTTTCTTCATTATTTTTATTATTTCCGTAAAATCCTGTTATTCTAAATCCACTTGAATCACAAGGTAATAACAGCATTGGTAGCTGCTGTTTAGGTATTGAGCTCTCTCTCTCTCTCTCTCTCTCTCTCTCTCTCTCTCTCTCTCTCTCTCTCTCTCTCTGGTTTTCATCTTAAAGTGAATTCCAGAGATGATGAGGTTTTCTTATATGATATTTTGATGGAGGTTCCTGTAATATTTGTCAATAAGAAAGTTTTCAGCCCTGTTGTTGTTGTATACACTATGTCAACATGCTTATGCAAGTACAGTACATATGTTTACGTCTACACGGTTGCGTTGATGAATAGACATATAAATGTATTGTATGCATATCTAATGTACATAATATGGGAAACGGTGCGGCAGAGTCCAGTTCTATTAGATTCCATAAAATGAAAATTGATATTCAATCATAATTTCTAAAGGTGCTTAGTCTTGAAGAAGTTAAAGCCAAATAAAGTTACGATAGATATTGGTGCAGCGAATGTTATTGCTACAAGTAGAATACCACATCCTAATTTTAAAATCAAGATTAAGAAAACTTAAGTGAATATTTCATCAAAGTAAAGGAAATGGGAGCATTCGGAGAATCAAAGGTAAATATATATATATATATTTGAATATCTGAAATATTCAGAAACTTAGTGGTAACTAAGAATTATATTCATACAACTATGGGACAATGTGACATTTTTGGAATCTTAGCTACACTTTTATGAATTATTAAATAATGATATGATATTGTGAACTCTAAAATAGATTGCTGAATGTTCAAATATTTGTATATGAAGAGTAAATACAAATTACACACATACATATTATATATATATATATATATATATATATATATATATATATATATATATATATATATATATATATATATATATATATATATATATATATATATATATAAACTATGGTCAGTGTTATCATATATGTATGTATTTATATCATATACAATGAATTCTTATATTCCTTGGATCTGCTCAGTTATTTGTATTTGCTTGTCACTACAAAGCATTTAATTACTTGATCTGCTCAGTATGTTTTTGGATATGCTTGTATACAAAGCATTGAATATACTGTCTATATATATATATATATATATATATATATATATATATATATATATATATATATATATATATATATATATATATATATATATATATATATAATCAACACACCATCACGTTTGGAACAGAAATAAATTTCTGACTCACATCAGGATCGAACCCAGGTCTTTCAATCGAAAGGCAAGGACACTGCCCACTAGCCCACACAAATCTAAAAGAAGTTGGAACCTGAGAGCAACTGCACCCAAGGAATAATCTGGGCAAGCTGACTGCTTGCATACCAGCGAGTTTTCCCCAACTTCCCGACTCGGCAATGACCCAATTGACAGCACTTCATTCGAATTATCCCTTCTGAGTGAATAAGATAGAAATAATCAACACACAATCACGTGTGGAAACAGAAATAAATTTCTGACTCAAATCAGGATCGAACCCTTGCCTTTCAGTTGAAAAGATCTGGGTTTGATCCTCATGTGAGTCAGAATATATATATATATATATATATATATATATATATATATATATATATATATATATATATATATATATATATATATATATATATATATATATATATATATATATATATATGAAAATAAGAAGGCCCATAAAACACTATTTAAATATTGAAACCATATATTTGGCACTTGTTTCTGTATGTTCACTAGTAGAATATGGACCCCTTTTTAAGAAGATGACCCAAGAAACGCGACCGCCAGATCCATCGCCAAACGGGGAGCTAATGAGGCCAAAAACCACTAGGGAATTTGGTCAATCTCCTCCTATATATATATAAACGCCACCTCCTTAACATCGGAGGCCTATAGGCCACACCTTCATGTTTTGTATATATACCATTGTAATTTCCACCTGTCCATATTCTATATAGTGAATAGGGCACAGAAATATATATATATGATATATATATATGGTTTCAACGTTTAATATAGTATTTTATATATATTCTATATATTTATATATATATATATATATATATTTATATATATATATATATATATATATATATATATATATATATATATATATATATATATATATATATATATATATATATATATATATATATATTACAGGAAATATATATTATATATATATATATATATATACATATATATATATATATATATATATATATATATATATATATATATATATATATATATATATATATATATATATATATATATATATATATATATATATATATATATATATATATATATATATATTATTCTTCACTTGTACTTTACCGTGGAGGGAAGCGGGTCTCTGGCGAAGAATGATGAAGGGTGATCGCACTTGTGATATATAGCCTTCACTTGTACTTTACCGTGGGGGGAAGCGGGTGTCTGGTGAAGAAAGATGAAGGGCGATCGCACTCGTGGCACTATACACTAGTTCACATGGAATGTCCGTTCACGTGGTGATGAAAGAACTGGATCTGAGTCAGGAGGGTCAGGTGGTGACGGGGGGTTGGGCTCTCAGAGTCTCATAGCGATCTCCTGCGCATGTCTGGCTAACTGCTAACTGCAAAGATCTTCCTGTCCTGGCTCCTTTTAAGGGGGCCCAATGTCGGGCCCGTATGGTGACCGTGCCCCAGTTGTGTCATCTTCCAGGTTTCTTGACCATCTGCTTGCATCTCCCCAGGTGTCCTGTGGAAAGACAATTCAGTGCAATCATTCTGCCTCATAGAATGGTTGTTTTAAGCAGCTTAGTTCATTTAAGCTGCTTAAGGGAGTGGCACTCAGCGTCTTATCCTTGCCCCTTTTGACTGTGCTATCCAAATGTCTGTCTCAGGTAAAGGGAAGGGACACATCAGAATACTGATAAGTTTTGTGTTGGTATCTGGGTCAACTTGGGTCGGCTTTTCGACTTCTTGCTTTTATGACACACACACACACACACATATATATATATGTATATATATATATATATAATTAATTATAATATATATTCATATATATATATATATATATATATATATATATATATATATATATATATATATATATATATATAATAAATATATATATCTATATATATATATATATATATATATATATATATATATATATATATATATATATATATATATATATATATATAATATATCTATATAGATATATAGATAGATAGATAGATAGACAGATAGATATATGACACAGATAGATATATGGATGGAAATGTCACATTACATGGTTTCTTTATCTACTAGAGACGTTTCGAGACAAAGTCCCATCTTCAGGCTAAAAGTACAAAATAAATATTACATTAATCCAGATTACGTTTAAAACAGACAGAGTAAAATTAAAGAGTACAATTATTGACAATTAAAATTTTTCAAAGTAAAATTACGAATTAAAAATATCGAAGGAGGAAAACGCCTCGCTCAAGAGAGTCCTGGCGGTTCGTGTCGGGACGGTGGAAAAGTCAAGAAGAGGCAAGGAACATAGTGACGTGGCTTCATGCTATATACAAAGGTACTGAGATACCTTGGTGTAAGTTACCGAACGGGCAGCGAATTATCCAGCCCAGAACAATCAAATATCAGGAATCACGCCAGAATCGAAGACAGACATAAATTATTATAACTTTTGGGACATTATGACATCACCATATGAACACCACCTCCTCGTTCTTGAAAGTTTGGAAATTAAGAAATTGGTGCTTCGCTAAACAACCATGCCACTTCATCAAGTCGTTCCTCCCTCTCTTTCAGAAATATTTTAAACTCTTCACCTTCAAGACAAATTTCTATAGGTAAACTAATTATCTTACTCAATGGACTCATTTTGAATATACTACTTAACCTTATCCCGGTATGACCAACAACAGCTTTATGCAAAAATGAACGGGTCCCTGTTAGGGCGCCGCAAATTACGAGGCAATAATTATCGAATATGAAAATACGCATGAACCTCTTAATGATATAAGACCGTTGTCTGTGTACACAGGTTTATAGATAAATTTAATACACAGCAATACTGGGTTATGGAAATACGAAAATACATTAAAAATTTTTTACAAAAAATATTATATAAATAGCTAATCCTGAGATAGCTAAAAGCAAACCAAGTACAACATAACATTAAGACAAAACCTCAAATGTTACATAAACACAAGAGTATACACGCATTCAATTGACCACTCGTATAATTATCGATACGCATGCGATGTGAGTCTAAGACAGACAATCACCAATACATAGTGACACTGGAGGGCGATGGTACTTGGCATAAGGTGAAAACCTATAATTTATAAATTCCTGCAAATTCTGGCGGATCACCGGAATATTCCTAACACTGTACCTGCAATAAATCATTTCTTAGAACATATCTCAATCTTCCTTTAGAGACATACTTATCACATTAAATCATCAGCGTATTAAGCAGCCTACAGGATAATGTGTATGCACACCTGACAAATACATACACAATAAAGATTGCACTTTTCAACTGAGTCTCTCTATCCCATCCCGTACCCCACGGCACTTCCTGTCCCTACAAAATCGTCGAGGTTTTTAATGCTCAATACTTAAGTGTCTCTCGAATGTGGTGGATCCTACCGTCCACTCCGCCCCCAACTCATTTAACCCCCACCATGAAGCCTGCCAACAACTGCCCAATAGTTCAACTACCAAACGTAGTACTAAGGTAGTAACTAAACTTAAGCTTATTTTTGGTTACTTCATTATTGTTTTTGACAATATATATATATATATATATATATATATATATATATATATATATATATATATATGTGTGTGTGTGTGTGTGTGTGTGTGTGTGTGTGTGTGTATGTGTGTATATATATATATATATATATATATATATATATATATATATTTATATATATATACATAAAATGAATTTTGGTCATCATATTGACTGGCAGAAATGCAGATCGATAATTGTTTGTAACGATTATATAAAACGTAATATCCAAGAGTCTGCTCTTATCAAATTTTATCATGGCACATAATGGACATTAGTTCTGGTCTTTTTAAGTTAGATGGTTTTATTACTGAAGAAATTGTTCAGCAATTGTGTGCAAATATTTCGTGAATAACTGTCAGACCTTAGTCATGTGTTTGGTTATTTGCGTTTTGACTATGACAAGTCGTTTGCTTGTATGTAATTTTTTAACGCTTGTTGTCTAATTTTTGCTTTAAAGTGTGATGTTTATACTTTTACTGTAATTAGAAGGATCAGTTTGGTCATCTGTTTTTAACTACCAGTCTTTTGTTAGGATTTGAGGTGTTGGCAACTTGCCTTGTTTTTATTAAGAACGAACTTGTTAAATTCTTTTGCTGTTACTTATTCTACAGCAATTGCTATTTTGCTTTTAAGTGATTTTCTTCTTTTTATTATGTAAAGTTTTCTTACATATAAAAATTATGTTACTTTGTTCATCGTACCTTAAAAATGTGTAGCAATTACACGAAAGTGCTCGGTAACTAGTTTTTCTTTTTCTCCTCCTTGTGGCCAACCTGCAAATCTGATATCTGATGCCTCTGCATAAATATATATATATATATATATATATATATATATATATATATATATATATATATATATATATATATATATATATATAAGCAACCACAATATATATGATAAATATAAGACACAAAAATATATATAGCTTTCGGCCGTTTGCGCAATATATATAGCTCCTTTTTATATATCTTATATATATATATATATATATATTTATATATATACAATAGTATATATATATATATATATATATATATATATATATATATATATATATATATATATATATATATATATATATATATATATATATATATATATATATATATATATATATATATATATATATATATATATATATATATATATATATATATATACACACATGCGTGTTTGTGTGTGTGTGTGAGTACGTAACTCTGCCATGGAAGTATTATCTAACATGCCGTTCCAAGTCACGGTAAAAGTGGAGGGTTAAATGGAAGAGGGATGAATGCGCGAAGTGGTTATGGAAGGATCAATAGAAGGGAGAAGACCAGTGGGGAGACCGAGGATGAAATGGAAATATAGTGTGTTGAGATATCTAAGAGAATTGGGAGTGAAAGATCCTAAGAATAACTGGAGAGATGCAGCACTCAACAGAGGAACGGTTAGAGGTCTTGTGCAAGCGGCCATGGGTCACCAAGAGGCCCGAGAGCCACCCAAGTGAGTGAGTGTAAGAGTACGTATGTTCACACTTTTTTTTATCAAGATCAGTAGGTTTTTTTTTTTATCTTTCATCATAAATGGAACAATATCTATATACCCAATGTACAATATTATGTATAATAATCAGTTGATAGTACTAACATCTAATACAAAGTTGAGCATGGAAGTTAATGACATTTAGGAATTACATTTCTGTACAAAATGTCACTCAAAACAACGTGAACGCTTGGTACACTTAAAAAAAACAATAGCACTATATACACGAAAATCCACATCGCTACTGCCCTTGCCAAACCTAATACATTAAAAAGAGTGTTCCACTCAAGGCTGAAGAAAACATTTCCACCCTTTAAACCAACCACATACCTGATTATTCTGATACATTCCACAGTAAACCCAAGTCAAATTAAATATTAACAATGTTAATATGAATAT
>NC_089791.1:2516383-2528883 GCF_040412425.1 Macrobrachium rosenbergii
TAGACTTCATCGTTGTTATGACATCCCACGCCTCACCAAGACTAGATTTTTTCATTAAGTACTGAATGTCATCATTTGTTATGTTATTTCACATTTGTTTAAAAGTAACCTATTTTTTCTTTATTGCAGGATGATTTTGTATATAAATCCGTGTAAAATTCTTTCTCGCATTTTGCTAGCAGTTTCGCTGTATCCATCACCGTACCAGAATCTGTCTTTCAACTGTTCAGTTCCTTAGACCTACTCTTACTTTTTTTCTTTGCAGAGAAGATATGTGGAATTTTTTCTCCTTTAACATATTCTTCCAGTTTTGTCCCATAATGTCATTTTTAATTAGATTTATACGTTCTTTTGCTTACTGAATTTCCTTATAGCAAGTACAGTGTAAATAGTGCATTTATATGGTTGTCTCATTCTAATCTTTAGATCAGTTTTCAGTCTTACCTTTACCTTAGTTTTTACCCATATCCACCAGTCGAATGGGTTTTCATATTTATCTTCCCTATCTTTCATTTTCTGCCAAAATGGTGTGAATAACGTTTCTACATCCAAATCTTCTAGTACTTTAACATTTAGCTTCCATTAATAATTTCGATGGGTACCCTCATCGATTTGTAATTTCATGACTACCATGTTGTGATCAGAACATTTAACAGGGATGGTATCTACTTCAGTTATAAAATGAAACAATTTCTTTGTGAAAAGTCGGTTCAGTCTTGAGCTATAACTACCCCTAATATAGGTATATTCTAGTATGCCCTATATAAAGAAGTATTAGTTGTCTTTTAGCAGTAATTTAGAAATTAAAGTACCAAGCCTCTCAGATATTAGAGCTCGGTTTCCTGAACTACATTCTTGTCTCTAAGCCTCGTGGCGTAGTAAAAGTCTCCACCTACTACGTATTATAGATTCCTCATTATGCCATATAAGGTACGAAATATCTTCATTAAAGAATTTTTCCTGTCAGCTATATAATCAGGACCTGTGGACGCATATATATTTACAATAAGATTTGTATTGTTTTTATATTGAACTCTTACTCTTATGATTCGATCTGTATTATCCATTTCAGAAAACAGAATCCGTGTATCCTTTCTTTTGTTTATACCTATTGAAGTACCTCCTGTACCTGCTATTGGAGGGTTGAGAAGTATGTCTATTTGTTCATTTAACATATCTAAGGCATTAATATCTTTTCCATTATATTCTTGAATTAAAATAATATCAGTCTTATGATAGCAATTAGATACATCAATTCCATTTGATTTCTTACCTCATTCAGCCCTTTTATGTTTAAAATGTTACAACAGATAAGGCCATTCTTATTTTTTTTTTTTTTTATATAATTATCCACTACAGCTGGTTTTATTTCCTTCCTTTTTCCATATTTAAATTCTCTCTAGCGAATTTCAACCTTCCCTCATTTTCTGCGTTTATTCCATACCTTCCTACTTGCTGTATCCATTTCCTGTAATTGGATTGGGCCCCGCTCCTCTCCACTCGGATCACCACTTCAGTCACTATCCTCTTCGATGATCTCTGCTTCCACGTTTACTGCCTCTTCGGCAACTTACTTCCATTTATCTTATGAATTTCTGCAATAGTCGTATGCAGAACAAGTTCGTTGCATGAATTATCAGAAACTTTCACTCACCTTTTGTATGTGTGTACTTCCTCGTACAAAAGTCTTCGTCTTGAGAGATTGTTGCGCTCTCTAACTGCTCGATCACATTCCTCGTGTCTTCTCGTTCCTCCTCCCTGTCCCCCTCAACTAAGTCGTTTGAAGTCTGCTTGTTTGAATCTCCCGTGGTTGCTGCCACCTATGCGTTTGCATTGTTGTCATCCTCCAAACCTTTGTTATGTACTGTGGGTTTGCCCGAAGTTTTCGTATCATCTTTTAGGTTCTTGTTGTTTGAATTTTGGTTTTTAATGGCAGGGAAGTCCGTCATGTTGTAAATATCTATATGAGGATCGTGGCTATAGGTACAATTTTGGGTCGTGTGAATCCCTACCTCACTTAGAGCAAGTCTTTTTTCGACCATTAATGAAGATGGATATTTTATATCACATACAACATTAGACGAGGGGATGCTTGTCTTAATTTTCACTTCTTACACCGGTTTGAATACCCTTCGCTATACCATGACCGTACACATTTTGTCTAATGCCATAGGTTTTACCGTAGTTACTCTAAACTTTTTTTTTATCTTTTATTAAAAATATACATTAATGCAGTTTTACAGTTGTTTCACAGTATTTACATAATTTTACAATGATAATTTTTCTACTTACCACGAATATAATATGTTTACATACATTTTTTTCCCTAATTTAGGGTTCTTTTTCTACATAGACTTTTTATATGTATATAATATTTAATATTAATTATTCTTTATAATGCAATAGTATTTCTCTTCAATTTCACATTTTATCAATCCCTATCTCTATATTATATTAGACAGGTAGTCTTTTGTAAATATCTTATTTAAGTCATCGTTGAAAGCATGACATATTAATATTTTTGTTATCGACATTCTATTTCTTATGAATGTAACTAAATTTGAGTCATCATTCAACAGTCCCACAGATCTTCCATACCACAATCCTGTTATAAAATCCGTTAATAGAACCATGGCAGTATTTTCATCTTTCTTTGACACAGTTGTAAAATCCAATTTAAGAACTTTCAGCAAACTAATCGTCTCAATCTTACAACATTTTTTTAAAAGTGACTTGAACCAGTATAATATCTGCTTCAATGATGGGCAGAAATATATGAAATGCATGTTATTTTCAACAGCCCCACAAAGGAGACATTTATTGTCATTTGCTATGTTCATGATGTGCAACCTATCATTTGTATTTAGTATTTCATGTATGTACCTATAAAGTATTTCCCTGCTGCTCTTATCAATACACTTATTATTAACTTGCTTCCAAATTACAGTCCAATTGAAAAGGGGATACAGTAATTCAATCTTGGGTTTGTAATCATTACATTCCATTAACAAGCAATAAGTTTCCTTATTTGACACATTAAGATAATTTTTAAAGCAGTACACCTTCCTAAGAATGTCAACCATCGTATTATAATAAGTCGGGATAAAAATCGTGCAATCCCTATAATTGATGTCCGTTTCAATTACAAAAGTAGCCCGAATTTTAAAAAAAAATATAACATTTCACAACCAAATCCTCTATTGATACAATTTTTCAGAAAGGTATGAAACATAATAGCTTTTGACTTGCAGAAAATATTATAAATTCCAACTCCTCCTTTTAATTTATCTAGAAACATAGTTTTCCTAGCAATTAGTTCATAATTACTATTCCATATACATTTATATAAACATCTCTATATTCTTTGTGCAGTTGTATTTGGTATTGGATAAACATGTGATACATAACATGTTTTTGCTAAAATTTTACAATTTATCACAATAGACTTTTGAAATATTGTCATTCTTCTATTCTGAAAAATACCAACCATCTTGGTAATCTTATTTTCCAAATTAGACCAGTTTAACTCGACACTTTTCTGAAAGCTATTTGTATGACAGACACCTAACACCTTACATGAATCTTGAAGAACCTGGTAGCCATTGATTGACCATTCTGTTCTGTTTTCCCGGTACCCAATACCAAAGATAGAGGTTTTGTTTTCATTCAAAAGGGCACCTGACGCTTTTTCATATTCCTTAATGACATTTATACATTCTATTAGACCTTCGTCTCTCGTTACAATAATTACAGAGTCATCAGCATAGCCAATAACAGAGACATTCAGTTGATTAGGTAACTTTAAAGCGAACTGTCAAAGCTGCATTTTTATCATTCTATAGAAAGGTTCTTGATACACAATAAATAAAATCATAGAAAGGGGACACCCCTGTCTTACAGATTGTTTAAAGGAAAAGGACTCAGAAAGGTTACCATTTTTGCTTATCACACTTTCAGCGTCTTCGTATAACATTTGTATTACCTGGATAAAACCACTGTCAAACCCAAATTTTTCCAATATTCCATATAAAAAGTCATGGTTTACACAAGCAAAAGCTTTTGACCAGTCCAGATTTATCAAAGCTGCCTCCTTGTTATTTTCATTAATGTAAACCATAATATCTCTCATTAAAACATTTAAATTAATTATTGATCCGTTTCCAAGACAGCTAAACTGTTCAGGGGATATTATCAACTTTAAAAGATCTTTAAATCTGCTAGCTATTATTTTAGCGATGACTATAAAATCTACATTTAGCATGGTTATCGGTCTCAGTTTGAAATTTGATCTAAATTTCCTTCCTTCGAGGTAAGAGTAATTATTCCTTTATTCAGTTTTACAACGATTTTATTCTTAAATACAAATTTCACTACACTAACGAAATCTTGCTTTATATCTTTCCAGAAGGTCTTATAGAATTCTATTGGGAGACCGTCTAACCCAGGACTTTTCCGTTTTTCATTCCACGAATGGCTGCAAACACTTCAGACTCTGTCGTCTGCTGTTAATATTTCATTTTCCTTTTTGTCTATAGCTTTATTGATTAAACTGAGAAACATTCGTTGAGCATATTTATTACAATTTTCTTTTTTAAAAAGGTTTTCAAAATAATCTCTTACGTACAAAATTATTGCATTAGGATTGACAATTTCATTACCATTTTCTCTCTTTATTTTGTTCAGAAAAGTTTTAGAATTTTTTTCTTTTCCTAGCAGATACGCAGACACTTGTTCTCTCTTAAGTTTATCATCAATATTAGCTCTTATTTTTATTCCCACACATATATCATCTTGAATACTATTTATTTTCAAATTTAAGGAATTCACTAACGATCTTTTCTCTGCATTTAATGTTGATTTTCCCATCTCTGTTTTTAATTGAAAATTTAATAAATTAAGTAAACCGTATTTTTCCTGATTAATTTGTTTTGAACAACATACAAAAAAGGATTAAATTTTTTTTCTTTGGCAAAATCCCACCAACATTTAACATTTTCGAATCTGCTTTCCTTATTTCTAACACTGTCCCAAAATTTTCTTTCACAATATCATTGAGTAACTGAATACTAACGTTTGAACAACGGCAATTAACACTCATTAAATGACCATTTACATCGTTTTCTACATTCAGGACATCCACATTAGAAGGTTTACTTATAAGGATAGCAAGTCCTCCTTTAAGGTATTGTGTATAGTTAATTGCTACCTTACAATATTTTTCTATATTCTAGTTTCCCCTCTCTTTTTATATTATGTTCTTGAACGAAAATTATATCAAGTTTGTACAATAACATTAAATTTATTAATTTGATTTGCATATATATATAGTTAAGTCCATTCGCATTGACTGTCGCTACATTTAATGTGGATGAATTAAATTTGTAGAATTAAAAGAAAAAAAAACCTTTTTACATAAATTAATATGGTTTATGTTTTTTTGAAAATTTTCTCTATCGTAATCTGATGAGGAATTCTCGTAATCTTCATCCATACTCTGGTTTTGGTCCTTTTTCAAAGTGATCTTAAGCTTGTTGGCGCTATCCTGTTCGGTATACCACTTCCCTGTTCTCAAGTCAGTAATACATTGGTCCGCTTGGGAGATCGATCCACTGGGAAGTACACTCAAGATTTCTTGGTTGTTACCTTCTTTTCCAAAGACTGTATCTACATTTTCTGTCAAATCTTCACTGTCCTTCAATACCTGGTGAACCTCAGCCTGTATAACTAAAGTTTCCAATGTACTAGTTCCTATCTCTTGTGACAATTCATTTCTCTGGATTTCCTCAACTATTTCCTCTTCGTTTTCAACCGAACATTCCCCTTCATCTTCGTTTTGTACACACCTTTCAAAAGTTTTATTCCTTAAGCAGTCCATTATTTCTCCAGTTTCTACATCCTCTTCCTCCAAGATTTGTTTAGATTGAAGAACTGTTTCCTTATCTACCGAGTCTTCTTTGTCTGTCACCATTGCCATGCTCTCCCCATTCTCTTTAGTTTTTGTTTTCAAAGTATTTTTCTTTTGTTCAGGGACCATGTCTGGGAAATCACTCTCATTAAACATAGGTCTCATACTTTCCATCTTACAATCTTTAGCCTCGTGTCCAACTTCTTTGCACCTAAAACATGTGCGCTGCTGTCCATTATATAATATCGTTAGAGTATATCCCATTACGGTGATAGATGAGGACACATTTTCTTTCAATCTCATCTTAGCGGTTCGTACACTTGTCAGGTATCCTTTAAATGGCCCATGAACATATCTGTTATGTCTGATTCCTTCTACCCTCCCGTACCTTGATAATACTGAGGTCAAAACTTCATCTTCAAGTTCAAAGGAACATTCCTTATAGAGACATAAGTAACTGAAGAACTTAGATGAACAATTTTCACCTGTCCACATTTCTCAGAATTAATTTCTTTATCTTCGAACTGTTCCATGATGTCAGGAAACACTTCTGGCATAACTTTAACGATTACCCTATTTCTATTCATCATCTGTACTCCAATTATAGTATTTGGGTTCACCTTCATATAAGAGAATATAACCTCACTCACGACATCCATGGAGGGGTAAGCAGAAAACTGCAACCCAAAAGAGTCCTTTCTCTTAAGTAACACAGAATGATAATGCATTTTGCCAAATTTAGTCGTAAAATCTGTCAATAGATGCCACAACTGTCGCTCAAAACCGAGCTGGGGTCTCCCTACGGGAAGCTAGGGGGTACCTAAAACTCCGCACCCTACTACACCTGTATTATGTTTTGTCTATGGCATAAAATCACTTATTGTTTTTATATAAGACTTATCACGGCATATCCACAGTCCTCTCACCTCATTTCCTTCCAGTGAAAATCTCAGATTCCAAAGAAAAGTGAAGAAAACTCGGGAGTAGTTTTGACAACAACTTGTTTACCTTGATCCTCTTCTTCCTCTAGTTACTCTTGCATGCGAAGGGGGCATGTCTCACCAAGACGAGGGTCAGATTGGTACTTAAATTCACTATTTTGATGGTTTCTTCCTGCTCAATATCGATGATCTTGTCCTCATATTTACCAAGCGTCAAAGGCTATTAATATCATTTAACTAAATAATAGTCCTGATATTTTACATATGTTGAAAACCAGTAATTTCGGTCGTTCTAAGTCCTCATCCTCCAAAAGTAACCTTACATGCCAACTCGTCGGATAGGTAATAGGAAAACTGTATTCCATAGGGATTATTCCTCTCAATAATTCTGTTCATTTTGAAAGTAGCCCTAAGGACAGCAGGCTTTGGTATCGGGTCTCAAAGAGCAGAGCACCAGGTAAACGCGTCCGGCCTCTGAGAGAGCTCAGCTCAAGTCCATAAACACCAACTCGTAAGGGGGAACGGCTTAATGTTGAGAATGCATGCATATACATATAATGCTGCCTGATCATTCCAGGCTTGCAGGGAACTTGTAGGTCATAAAGAATAAGAAGCAATATGCGATGTAAAAAGAATTTTTCCCGCGGAACTGGATACTGAGCTCAACATGTTGCAGCCCAGCAGGGGTAAAATATTTTCAGCTGCCCAGTGATTCACTTTCGGAAAGTTGAGCATAAGGTGAAATTGATTTTTGCTGTTATTAAGTAACTTTAAAGGGCACAATTACCAATAATTATTTCATTTAGAAAGTCAGCAATTGTGGATGCTTTTGTTTGTGTAAGAGAGAGAGAGAGAGAGAGAGAGAGAGAGAGAGAGGAGAGGACTGTGGACTGTGTGTGAGGTATAAACAGATGAGCAGATAAAGAATTGCAGGAAATATTAAGAAATCTGTTTCCGGAGACTTCCCTTTGTTCCGCAATTAATACTGAAAGAATGGAATCGAGTTGATTCCTCCTCCTTGGACCTTCCTGATACGAGAAACACTCTTGAAACATCATCAAGTCATCTCCGGAAATTTATGTACATTGTACTTGAAGGAGTATTGTACGAAATTTGTCGCTGAATGAGCAATAAGGGTCTTCCAGAATGAGATGGTTGGTATATAAAGGAAATGGCTCTTCTCTGCTGTGTTCTCAAAAGGGTAAATGCAGAAGGAATGTAAGTCGGAGGGACAGTTTGTTCATACGATTATTTTCGGCAGCAATACGTTGCATTGCCTCATCGTGTTCTGCAAACTTCGCGAATTTTATATTTAATCGATGTAGCATTTGCTCCTGCAGTGGTGCTACTTTGTTTTTACGACAGAATGATTATAGTTCTTGGGTTTATTTTGTTTTATACAGATTGCAGCATTTGTTGCTCGAATATTGCCTATTCTTAACTTTGTTTAGTTATTCTCATGCAACTTTTGAGGCCTTCTCTTGATAATTTTTGTCACGTAATTAGATTGATTTTCCTAACTGTTTTATCTCTTAAGCTATACCTATTGCTACTCTGTTCTTAGCGCCACCAAACAGCAGTCAGTTGGTTAGTCCCTTCCCTCACTGACTGTAATGCAAGATGTTTTGGTTTGCTGAATGTTATAAATTTAAAGGGTAGTCGATGATATTTTAGGGCGGTAACTGGTAAAACTAATATTTTTGTAACCTTTTATTACATTTCCTACATATAGCCGTTGGGTCACTTGAGGAGAGTGTAAATGACATCATTATAATTATTCATGCTATCTGAATGGTCAAAATCGTAACCATTCTCCTCTAATTACATGTTGATAACTGTTGCACGATATTTAATTTCGGTCTTAAAAAAACTTTTAATTGCTTGTTCTTGCCTCACACCTTTCAATACCAATTTTGGTTCTTTATACAAGTCAGGAAAAATTCATATTAACTTTGATATTACGTAATAAGTGTAGGCTGGAAATATTACTTAATTTCAAATAACAACGCATGTGTAATCACACTCAAATGGGTTTTCCCCGACCGAGCTTTTGTAATTTATTGTTGAAAACTCCATCTGGCAAGGAAATTCTGGTCTAATGGTACGTCTTGCCAAAAGGAGAGTTCGTTATGATATACGTTAATGGGTTCCCGATGTATTCAACCCTATACAAGTTAATCAGCAAGTCTAATCTTGTATGCTGTGGTGGAAAAGGGCGGTTTGGCTTTCGAGCCGTGTGTGCCGAATGCTATTGCCTGGATGCCATTTGAAAAGAATTCGAATAACTCTATTTCCTTGTTATATTCACCCAGTTATATATATGTTATCCCCCAAACTCCTAGGACGGGAACACTTACCTTGCCACCCTGGTAGCTATGGCCTTGAAGACTTCTCTCTCTCTCTCTCTCTCTCTCTCTCTCTCTCTCTCTCTCTCTCTCTCTCTCTCTCTCTCTCTCTCTCTCTCTCTCTCTCTATCCCATGCAAACCTTGCATCCTTTCTTGTCGAGTGTCTCTCTCTCTCTCTCTCTCTCTCTCTCTCTCTCTGAACCCTGTTCCCATTTCTAAGGTTTGTAAATCAAAACCTAGCTTACAAAAAATTAAGTTTATTATGCAAGTTTAACAACAAGTCATGTAAAATGAAATTATGCATACTAGATAATAAATCTCATTAAGCCACGCCCTCAAAAGCAAAAGTAAACTGTTGCAAGGAAACTTATTGTATGGAGATGAACTCCCGTCTCCCATCAAATCCCCTAAACATCCTACGTTATCCAAGTCTGTTTCCAAATAACTTTCCAAGTCTAGTTCGTCATCAGTTCCATTTTTCGGTGGCGTTATGCCATGACTGACTATGGCTTCCACCACCTTCGAAACATCTGTAATGACACAAAATATCTCCTACAAAAATCAGGATTCATTCAGTTCATATCACACAGAAAACATATTGAAAAGACACAAAGACATCAACAGCTGGAGTTAAGACTAGAAATTACGCTTGGAAAAGTTAGTCATCTTCTAAGCCTAACGCTCACCCTTTCAGCAAGGAATCAGAGCCTGGAATTTCCAATGTATATCTACCAACGCTTCTCACACAGCAATGCAATATATTTCACAAAGCTCTTAACACTTGCCCTACAAAACCCTTCACTAGGTACGCACGAACGAACGAACGCCACCTCCAGGCCCGCCCATAATCCGGATTTATAACCGGATAAAGGTTCTAGAAGCTTCTATCCCAAACAGAGACGGAAAGATCCGCCCCGAACACATGTTGCTGACATCTAGAAATCCAAAGGTGACTGAACGAGAAGTGTTGAATTATCAGACGTCCAGGTCACATTTCCATCCACCTGGGAGATTGCTAAGCATCGCATGAGTTCGTACGTCGCAGGCACGTACACAAATTCCTACATACACAAGTGCACACACACGTATATATATATATATATATATATATATATATATATATATATATATATATATATATATATATGTGTGTGTGTGTGTGTGTGTGTGTGTGTGTGTGTGTGTGTGTGTGTGTTTGTGTGTGTATTGATATAAGATTCAGGTAAATATTTGTATTCTTGAAAAAAATTGAATCTGTATATAGTGACTGTTGATTAAAATCTAATAATCCCTTGCGTAACCGATCGGTTTGTACTCTTCAATCTAGCGAGATGTCTTTGGTGTAAATGAAAACCTGGCTTTAAGACAGAATGAAATTGGAAAACTTATTTGATTGAGTACAGTTGAACAAGGAGTGATAGTTACACAGAGTAAGTTTGCATCCTCAGCGATGGGTGTAAGCTGCTTTCTTGAAATGACTTCATGGTATCACGTAGCACCTTGATGTTGTACTGAATTCAATATTAAAATTTATTTTGATATATACGAAATGTTTTAGTAGGCCTCCTGCACAGCCATGCAAGGCCAACCTAAGTCAAAACCTGTTTTCTGCAGATTATGAACTCGAACATCTATTATGACCTAAAGATATCAAAATAAATTTCTTAATACGCTGGGATTGCAATTGATTACAGGAATTTCAGCTTGTACAAGTTACCCGAAAGATTAAACGCTTAACTCTTTACTTATTTGACGGTTAATACTCGGACCATGACGAACGAGGTAATACTGCAAGTAAGGTACTAACTTTGTGGTAGTGTTAAATTCAAGACTAAATGTCCACTTTAGGAAGAGTTAGGCTTCAAGGGGTTGGCTTCTTTTCTGTCGCTCAGATGCAGTGTTAGGAATGGTTTTTGTTCCATGGATAACAACCCCGTTTTTGTACATTGCTTTTGTTTATGATACTGACGACTGTTAGTTAATGTAAATCTTCACCCAAACCAAATAGAGAATGTCATCTTGGTTAATGGTCACTCTGTTAGTATCATGATTGTGATTAATTTATAAAAAATTACGCAATTATAATTTTGATCATTGTCGTACTGGTTGCCATCGTACCTTCAATCACAAACCTACCAGGTATCATCATCTTAATTGATAACCCTTGTTTTTATTAATCAAGACGATCTATTAGTTATCACCAGTGACTTTTTTTTAGATTGTCTATGATTTTGCAAATGATATTTTTTTTGTTAGCTAGTCAGTAGATCAGCAAGGGTAAACAAAATGTGAGCATTTCATGAATATAGCAGTACATAAAAGCATATGAATCTGTTACTGGGTTGTCACACACACCGACACACACGCCCACACACTCGTGTGTGGGCGTATGTGAATTTTTGTCAATTGTGCGGGAAACTTTTTTATATTCACAAATACCGTTTGACATCCATTCAATCTGTTACTGGGTTGTCACACACACCGACACACACCTGAATTTTTGTCAATTGTGCGTCTAACTTTTTTATATTCACAAATATCGAGGATAACTTACATTCAAAACGAAATGTAATTGATAAGCGTGTTTCGTCAACAGCAGGATTCGAAGCATTGACTGGTTTATAGACAACGATAGAGAGTAACTTTGACCACTGAGTCATAAAGATACCCTCTTGATGGCGTAGTGGTCAAAGTCACCGTCTTTGTTATATACTATATATATATATATATATATATATATATATATATATATATATATATATATATATATATATATATATATATATATATATATATATATATATACACACACAGATAGGAAAATCTTAGCGTTACTGGAAAGTCATCGTTCCAAACCATTCGGTGATTCAAGTCCACCTGGTGACGGATCGCTTTTCACTTATAAATTCCACTTTGGTGTTTATGCCGAGGTTGAGTAAAATTGATATTAAAAAAACATTTGTAGCTTATGTTTGTGAATGTAAAAAATGCCATAGCGTATGTAACAAATTCACACACACACACATATATATATATATATATATATATATATATATATATATATATATATATATATATATATATATATATATATATACACATATATAAATATATCTACAGTATATATGTATGTATGTATGTATATCTATATATATATATATATATATATATATATATATATATATATATATATATATATATATATATATATATATATATATATATATATATATATATATATATATATATATATATATATACATATATATACATATATATACATATATAAATATATAGCCTCGATGGCC
>NC_089791.1:2536383-2561383 GCF_040412425.1 Macrobrachium rosenbergii
CATTTGAAAGTATAAGTCCTGTTGATTGCAGTACAGTTGTTTGCGCATTATTTGTAAGTTTATCGTTATTTTAAATTATTTATTGTCCTTTATGCTCTTTACTGGATGTTAAAACAACGATTCATTGCAAGTTTTACTTTTCCCTACAAATGTCCATTACTTAATGTGCTTCAAACCAGCCATGGCATAATGCTGATTCTTCCGTTTTTACTTTGGCATTGTAGTAATCACAGCAGCACAAGATATGGACACCAGTAAAAAGAATAATATTTGTTTTTGAAAAGAAAAATCTCGTGAAAGTCAAAAATGTCGATACAGTGCTCTAGCGAAGCTATTTAACAATAATGAAATTGTCACTGAAAGCTTAATTCAAGGCAAATGAGAAATTACAATCTTAGGAAAATTCAAAGTTTTGATCTTCACTTTCGTAGAAATCTATATCTTTTAACCCTAGTGCTCTTTTTGAACATGAATTTAGTGCTATGCAGTGATTATCAGTGCTAAAAAGGATTAATGGTTAATAGTGTACATTATCATTCATGCATTATTGTTCTAAGTATTGTTATGATTATTCTTAGACTCCTTCGTCTTTTTATTTCTCTGATTGTGAGGAAACATAGATGGGTGCGTACTCACGGAGTTGGTGAGTTTTCCCCCTACATTGTTTTGGCCTTTGCCAGTTTTCCAAGGTCAGATGTCACTTGAAGGGATTTCAAAGATTTTATTATAAACTCCAGCGGCCCCTTTTTGGGGTATGACAGTACATTTAAGAAATGCAGAAATGACTAAATATGTATGAAATATATCAAGATGACGTACAAAGACAACATACATAGATTCAAATGCCTTACACCGGTTAAAAAGAATGTAAGTCAAGGACTAATAATGCATTTGTGCCTATTTTAAATTTAAGAAATTAGTTACAAAAGAAGATTATACGTCTCATTTAATGGCCTTAACGTACTATATATATAACCAACACAAGGAATTCAAAATTGGTCCATTGTGATTTTTACAATTTTGGCAAGACTGCACATTTCTCTGGGGCTCTTTACTTGGGACATTTGATTAAATTTAAATCATTTGGCTTCGTAAAATAATCTTTTAATATACATTTCTCTCAGCCCACTAAAGGCTGGACATACCAGGGTATAGTGATATTCGTCAGCCTGATCCTGAGTGTTAAACTTTGTACAAATTACTGGTTCCCGATAGTCTAAGTATCTGTTCCTCGCAGAAGGAAGCTTATGATTACCATATCTAAATTTACTGAGATTCTTTCTATCACAGTAAACTAGTTCAGCAGTGCATTTTTTAAACCTACTCCTTGCTTAAATACTCTATAGTTTGAGCACAATCTATTTTCATTTATTTCACACACTAAGTTCTGTTATTCTAAATCACATAGTCTGATATCAACACATTTTTTTAATCCAACTAACATTAAAAGTACTTGGTCTATTCCAAATGTTTGAAAGACCACATTTATCAAGAGCTAATTTTATTTTTACAATCCGCTTTGATTTTCTATTGGTTTTTATCATAGAGTTTGCGTAACAGCAAGTAAATGGTGTGTGATAACCTACTTTGTTTGCCTTGGTAAACCCTTAACCAAGAATGTATCATTCTCTTTTCAACCTTGCTGACCAAGTAAAACCGGCCCATTCACCATAACCCATGCAATTTGCTGATCTTTTCCTTATTTGAAGGAGGTCTTTCAGAAATTTCCTTGGGGAAAACTTCAATGTGAAGTAGTTTTTGAAAGCCTCAAGTTTCACATCCATGAAAAAGAGTTGTTGCAATCAACTGGTGAAAAAGTTCACACTGGATATCAACGGGCAATGACATCTTCCCTGCTTTAGTCAGCAGACTTTACAATGCTCCTTGGGCCTGGTTGTTAAAGAACCATTGAAGTTGAAGGTAGTACCTAAGTATACATAATCATCAACCATTTTAGTTCCTAATTGCAAAACATAAAATGGGGATGACCTTACTCCGAGAAAATATTTGTCTTGGATGTACTGACTGCAAGATGCCACAGTTCACAGTATTTGCGTGCAGCATTTAAGGCAACCTGTGAGTCCTTCTGTAGATTCAGCCATTACAATAGTACCATCAGCACATAGCAAAATATATATTCTTAAAAAACTTCCACATTATCAACACTGACATTATTACGTATTTCAGAAGCAATAAGTCAAGCCCTTTGTTTATTCTTTCTGACAAAGTACTTAAAATCATTTAAATTCACAGCAAATAAGAGAGGTGACAAATTTTCACCTTGTCTGACACTGATGTTACATGAGAAATAATCAGAAATAATTGCCTACCTTAACACAGGACTTTACATTTTCATACATGTTATACGTAATAGCGATGACTTACAAAGATATGATCCAGTGTAACACAACCCTCTCTGAAACCAGCCTGCTCCTTTCCCAAAATGCCAGCACCTTCTAAGTAATTTGTAAGCTCAATAGGGTGATACCTCTGTAATTGTCTGGGCCATCAGTGGAATCCCTCTTTTTGTATATTGGCCAAATCACACCTATGCACCAATCAGGAGGCACTATTCCTGCTTACAAAACAACATTGAACATTTTACCTATAATAACAAAAACATTCTCAGGTCAGTTTTTAAGATGTTCATTTAAAGTGTTGTGAATACCACAAGCTTTGTTATTTTTGAGTTTACAGGTTATATTTTGGACTCCCACAACAGTAAACAGCCTGTTAATGTATTCACTGATAGAGTGGTTAATAACTCCAGGGTCAAAAGATGTGCTATTTTCTATTACATATTCCGTCTGGTTTCTTAAAGTGTTGCATGAAAGTATGAATTGCTATTTCACCTATTTTCTCTTGCTGCTTACTAGCTTTAGATTAGGTATCCCAATAATCTTTTGGTTTAGTGTGTTTCAGGTTCTGCAGGTTCTTGTGGAACTGTCTTTTGTACCCTTTAAAGGACTTTTTGATGAACTTTTTTACTTTTCCTTGCTCTGTTTATTTGTTCCATTTTGGTATCAATAGTTTTCCCCTTTTGGGGCCTGTTTTTAACTTAAATATATTCCCTACTCTTGGATCTGCAGCCAGAGTTAAACCATGCTTTATCTGTTACAGGGATGTTATGTCAATTTTTTTTCTGTGAGACTTTTGCTCTTTAAACATACCAAGCTTTTTAACAGATTCTAAAAACAAGTCGTGAAATTCCTTTGCAGTATCATCTATTACTGCTTGTTTAGCTGTCTTTAAGTTAAGAGTATCCATTTTATAATTTAAAGTACAAATGTCTGCTTTTTTCGACAATTATACATAAACCATAAACACCTCCATGTCTATGAGAATCATTTTTCTTGGGCATGACAAGTGAACGGAAGTCAGAGATAGCACCCTCATCTATCTAGTTACGCTTGGTTTCAGAAAGACACAAGATATCAAATTCCTGGGCAAATTCTTCTATGTTGTCTAACCCTAATTTACTAGTATTCCATAAATATTTAAACCTGCTATACTGATAACGTTGGGTTTTCCAACTCTTTGTGCATAAGTCCAATAACACTGACTGAAAGGGGTCCAGCATTACCTAGAGTTTTAAAGAAAACCCAAGTTCATTCATTTTTTTTATTACTCCATCCCATGTCCATTTTCCACCACAACAGATGATCCTTCCGTCAACAGACCAGCAAGCCTTCACATTATGATTTTTTTATATATATATCTGATTAACATACTGTGAAGCGGAGTGAGGCTGTCCTCTATGTAACAGATTTCCTAGTTTTTTATAGATCCTTCTGTTTCTCATTATGGGTAATCCTACTTTCTGTGTCACGCCTAACAAATTTGTCGATGATTGGCCTAGGTTGAGGGAGGACATTTTGTTGGGGGGGGGGACCTTCTGCCAGGTAGCCTGTGGCAAATACAGATGTCCAATTCACTTATCTGTACCTCAATTTCTTTTGGCAAAAATCGACTACAAGCTGACATATTCTTATCTGCTTCAGGACACCGTTCACTCTAATATTTTCCTTATGACTATACTGCTCCAGCCTTTCCAGCTCAAAGCATTGCTTCTGGGTTTCTGATCTCAAGTTTTTCAGACTTTCCATCTTATTTTCAATATCTAGCTTCACATTTTGCAACAGTTTTGGAAATACTTAGTATAGCAGCATTGGATACAGATTCAATGACAATTGGTCACAAAGAAGTAGACAAAATGCTTAAGACCTGACCAATTATTAAACCGTCAGACTCGTTAGGGTCATGTTTCACTCGAAAATACTTTTCAACATCTTTAACTGCGGCATTTGTAGCGGTGCTTTCCGCGACAGCAGCTCGGATGGCAGCTTCTGGATCACTTCTGAATGTGATTTTATCTCCAGAATCGTCATTTGGATTATTTTCCAGGAGAGCCCCTGAATGGTTGTTCCCCCCGCCCCCGCCACCCCAACCCGTCATATTTTTGCCCTGGCCATTTTCCAAGATCATAGGTTAATTGCAAAGTCAACATTAAATTTCCCTCTGGTTTTGTCCAAACTTGATAATCATGTAGTTTTACAGCTGTTTATTCCCAGAATGTTTCTAACATGGAACTACTGTCAAGGTCAAAAGTCCATTTGAACGCCAAAATTTTATTTAAAATGATTTTGATTGCAACTTGGAGTGTAGGTATCTCACCGTGATAAATTTTTAAGGTCACAGGTAATTTTCTTCTTCTACCTTTTATTATTATTATTATTATTATTATTATTATTATTATTATTATTATTATTATTATTATTAGTAGTAGTAGTAGTAGTAGTAGTAGTAGTAGTAGTAGTAGTAGTAGTAGTCTCTTTCTCCCATATTTTTCCCCTGAATTTGATGAAAATCGTTAGGTAGTTGGAATAAAATCCTGATCCTGAAGTTGGCCGATACTTTCTCACGTGCAATTTCTACATCGTGAAAGTAGTTGTTAGCCGATAGGTGAATCCTACGATTTTTAATGGTGAGCTGTATGTAGGCCTATTTTAAATTTTCAAGTCAGTTTAAAAACTAAAATTTTATTAGTTATTTCCTTTGAACAATAGAATTATCTGGTCAACAGAATTTGTCTGGAGGTATAGTAAATAAATTCTGAGGATTAAGTTTATGGTTTTTAATAGTGAGGTATTTTGCCCAGCTGTTCCCTAAAAAATCCTTTTCTTGTCAACTTTTCTAAAACCTCTGTTACTTTTATTATCATTTAGACAAACAAAATGTTTATTATGATCAATTACTTCACAGAATTTTTAGTACTCCATATTGTAATAGGCAACTGGGGTGTCAAATGGTAGTATTTGCTCGTCTGAGCAGATGCAGTTGAAATCTAACTTTATCGCCTGTCTTTATGCGAATGCACCAACCAATTATATAGTTTTCTTTCAATTTATTTTGGTCAGTGATGCCGTTTCATTAGGTGCCAAGTAATTAACATGTGCTGTTTTTGGTTCTCATATATTATTCAAGGGACTGAAAACACTCATAAAGTTGCATTTGTTTTTTAAGAGCTGCATTTTACTTTTCATAAGGCCATATTTACTAACCATGGAGTTGCATATACTACCCGTAAGGTTGCAATTTGTATCTTAAAGATGACTTGCACATGACCACGCCAGAGCCATCGTCTTCTTCAAGTCAGCTTTGTGAATGAATACCAACAACGCGTGACGAAGGCAGTGTTTTCTAACCGTCCTTAAGTGTGGCTTTCAAGTCGTTGCGTTCCAGGATCTGAGGCTGCCCATGAGCACTCGGTCTTTCATGACACTGTAAACAACCTTTAAGAAGGCCTCTCTCTCTCTCTCTCTCTCTCTCTCTCTCTCTCTCTCTCTCTCTCTCTCTCTCTCTCTCTCTTCTGATTCTAAACTAGAGCAGATTCTCAACGTTATACCAGTTATATATATATATATATATATATATATATATATATATATATATATATATATATATATGTGTGTGTGTGTGTGTGTGTGTGTCTGTGTGTGTGTGTTTATATATATATATATATATATATATATATATATATATATATATATATATATATATATATATATATATATATATATACACACACACACACACATATATATATATATATATATATATATATATATATATATATATATATATATATATATATATATATATATATATATATATATATATTAGTTTGATTAGTAACATTCCAAGGAGGGCCTTCACATCCTTTCCAGATGACCCCTATATTTAGTCAAGTTTCACTTCTAGCTACCCGATACTATCCTATAATTAATTTTTTTCATTTGCTTCGGTTTTTGTGAAATGTTTCCTCAAATTACATGCGATTGCAAAACCTGTGGTTTCAAACAAAGAATAATGATGAAATCGTAAAGGAGGTTTCAAGTATAAGAATTTGCTTTCCGTTATTTTCTTACAAGTAAATCAAGTGTACAAAACGCACCTTGAGCATTTACTTATCTTTTTACATATAAAAAAGTATAAAATAAATGAAAACTGCCATCTCAGAAAAATAAATAAATAAAAATAAAAGGACTAGCAACGTAAATTTTGCTCTGGGTTAGTAATGTACACGTTCAGGTCTCCGTATATTTATGACGAATTTATTCTGGCAGCGTTTTGGTGTGTTTAAACCTGTTTTGTAAATTTTAGAAATAGATTTGCATGTACATTTGTGCGAATGCCAATGTGGTTGTATAATTGTCGACGGAATTTATAAAGACTTTAACTTTATGTAGTTACTGGTGGTTTTATCTAGGTCTTCATGTAGAGCAAGACACCCGAACACACTCTCACTCTCTAGGTATCACAGATGTAAATACCCGGTAGTGGTATATCCACGAAGGTTATAATAACTAATAAATGGAGAGTGCGTAATAATATTTATGTCTGCCAAACATCATGCATACTGACCAAGATATAAAGTTGGTAGTGACAATGCATTTTTAGAATCCTTTTCAACAAAAATAAAGTTATTTGACAAAATCGCAAAGTAAAATTTACTCCCTTTAACCGTCACTTACAATTTGGCCGACGATGTTTCCTTGGAGTTCCGCAGACCACCATTTTGAATTGCAAAGAATTAAAAATAATGGGCCATTGAACTGCCTTTGTTTATCTGAGTTGAATTCATTTTCAAATTAGTTGCGAGATTTCATTAATTAGATAATAGTGATTGTGGTGCGGTCCCCGTAATTGGGTAGCCGTGGGACCGTTGCGCGTGATGAAATAGAACACCAAGTTTCCCTCGTCGCTTTGGTGTTGGTTAATGGTAATGGCTGGCTTTTATTGGAGCGTACAAGCACAAGGACACTCCCCGAGTCTTGTAGTTGTTTCATGAGGGAAAGGAGAAGACACTTGTGAGATATGTTCTGTATCACAAATTCCATTAAAAGCAAAGACTTATTTTAGCAGGAAGAGAAAAAATCATTTTGATAACATTTAGTAATGTATTATGCCCACTATAAAGCGACGTTGGGTCGGAATATTGTGCGAAGACGCTGGAAGTACAGAAACAGGGGCCCACCATTCTTATCAAGTTACTGTTAATTATATATATATATATATATATATATATATATATATATATATATATATATATATATATATATATATATATATATATATATATATATATATATATATATATATATATATATATATATATATATATATATATATATATATATATATATATATATATATATATATATATATATATATATATATATATATATATATACATAAATATAGTATTATATATATATATATATGAAGCTATATAGATATATATATATATATATATATATATAGATAATTAAGAATTATATATATATGTTTTTAGAGAATATATTGTGTATGTATATATATAAATATATCATATATATAGTTCACTGTTGGATATATATAAATATATATATATATATATATAGTTATATATATATATATAAATGAATATATATATTTATATATATATATATATATATATATATATATATATATATATATATATATTACAGAAAAGTATTCATAAGATATTAAATGAAGCTAAAAGTTACCTTGATCTGTCGAGGCAGGAGAGATGAGGGTTTTATGTTCATTCTGATTTCTATGAAAGAATAATTAAGTAATTGGAAAAATTAGGCAGCAATTTTGAGGATACATATATTCCTCTGAACAAGAAGAAAAGGCTATCCCATTATCAGCCTCGCAAAATCAGAATAGTTCAACGTAACTCATCTCAAGGAAAATCTTCGACAGTCACGTGCCAGAAAAGGGGCCATTATGCAAGTGATTACCGTGGACCAGCCTACTGCTCATATCATAAGAGGACAGGGGTCACAGGGCATAGTATTCGAGATCGTAGGAGTAGACCTAGACACAGATCTCAGTCACAAGGTAGCGGTAGAGATCGTAGTCAGTCTCCAAAGCTAGAAGGAACGGGGATCAAAATACTAACAAAGCTGCACTCTTAATGTACCAACATGATCAAGCAATATTAAATGAAGATTCAACGGTAAATTTTCATGCCACTGGTATTATGGACATTCCCTCATAATAGAGGAAAAGATCGGAACGTCAGACTTAAGCCAAGTCACAAATGTAAATAAAACTAACATAGGAGATGAATCTAGTTATAGACCTGTATTCCCCGCATATATTGGTTTAGAGAAACCTATTTGCTGTATTCTTTGATACGGGTAGCCCCAAAAACATAATCTCTGAAAAGGTATATCAGGCATATTTTCCTCACTTAGATTTGAACACAGTGATAGACTGAAAAATCACAGACGTTCAAGGTAATGGAATCAAGATAGTAGGACAAATTGATTTTCATTTTAAAGTAAGAAGGGTTTTACTAGAGTAGAAGGTTCTATTAGTAAGAGGAATACACTTAGAGTTTGCACATTTGTTAATTGGTTATCCAACTATGGCTAGACAAAGGATCATTATTGATGCACCTAGAGAGCAATTAGTGATTAAAATGGGTTATAAGACTTCTAGAATACCTCTGTGTAAAATAATAAAAAAAAAATATACTAAAAAAAAAACTCTTTGATGAAAAGTATTCTAAAGAAAGAAAATACATAGGAAAAGTGTCAAATATGCAGCACGAATTCTCAACAAATCAGTGACAACTTAGAATCTAACCAAGAAACTTACTTGAAATTAGAGAGAGATTTAAGACTTAAACCTGGAGAAAGCACATGTATAGAATGTATAGTAAATTTAATTTTTGAAGGGAAGGATGTTCTTACACTTACAGAAAGACTGCAAGTAAATGGAGCACATTACTCTTCCAGCTTACATGAAGTTAGACAGGGTAATATAGCTTATAGGTACAAATAGCAGAGGAGAAAAATTTGGTTCTCACAAGGTACAGAAATAAGTCTAGCAGAAGTATACACTGTCCCCATTCTAATTGTAGAGAAGGAAACTGTAGCATCAATCAATAAAGAGAATGGAAATTCAAATCATGAAACAGAAGTGAGAAGAGTTAAGATATGGACTCGCTTGAAAGATATAAAAAATTATGCTAGAGAGAAACTCATAAATCTACTGAGTGAGTGTAAGGATATAGTTACCACAGATGAGATCACCCATAGAATAGATATTCTACAAAATACCAAGCCAATCTTTATACCTGCCTATAGAGTAGCACTTTCCTTGAAGGAGATTATTGAAAGAGAAGTTCAGAAAATGGAAAAGGAAGGAATAATAGAACCATCAAAATCTAAAGTGCTCTTTTCCACTTTTGCCAGTGCCAAATAAGACAAAACTTACCGAATAGTGGTTGATTTCAGAAAGTTGAATAAGATAACAGAAAATGATCCTTATCCAATGCCACCTATGAGAGATCTTATCACATCTATTGGATCCAAGAAATACTTTACCAAAATTACATATGTTACAAGGATTTCTACAAGTCCCTTTGGACGAAGAAAATGAACCATTGACTACTTTTTCCACTAGTAATGGTAGATATCAATATGTAAGAATGCCTTATGGTCTAAAATCAAGCCCAGTGACGTTTGTGAGATTAACAGATAAAATTCTGAGTGGTTTACTGGGCAACGATGCATATTGTGACATTGATTATTTGATAATAGCCACAGACACCATTGAAGAACATATAAAACCGGTCAGAAAAGTCCTAAAGAGATTGAAGAGAGCAAATCTAAAGATAAAATTAAAGAAATGCACTTTCCTTAGAAAGAAAATAGGCTACCTGGGACACACTCTAAGTGAAAAAGGTGTGGAAGTAAACAGCTTAAAGATTAAGTCCACTAAAGAGTATCCCACCTCAGTGTAGGGAAGATGTGACGTTTTTCTTGGGTTTAGTAGGTTTTCACTGGAAGTATATAAAGAATTTTGCGACCATATCTGCTCCATTAACAGATTTACTAAAGGAACACACATCATTCTTGTGGACAACCAAGCAACAGAAAGCATTTGATGAACAGAAAGAAAGACTAATACATTCACCAGTACTTGGTTTTCTAGAGTTTAGTAAAGAATTCTTTTTAGCCACAGATGCAATAATAAATACCACGCTATAGCTTATTACAGTAGAATACTAAAACCCACAGAAGAAAACTACTCAGTAACAGAAAAAGTCTCTAGTCATAATAGATGCTTTAAAGGCACTTCAGATATATCATATTTGGTTATAAGATAACTGTCTTCACTGATCATTTTGCTGCAGTACAAATGCTCAAGAATCCGGACTTTTCCGAACTTAGAGCTCGTTGGTTTATAACTGCCCAACATTATGACATAGAATTAAAATATGTTCCAGGGAAGGCAAATAAGGCAGCAGACGCATTATCAAGATATAAAGATATATCCCACAAGAAGATAATATATGATCAGTCAAGAAGCAAAGTCAAGTGAGCCTATAAGCAATGTATTCACCAAACACTGTGCAGAAGAGCTTTCCATGTCATACTTCATAAGGGAACAAGAAAGTTATGAAGATTTAACAGATATCTTGAAAATTGTAAAAAAAATAAAGAATTTGATCATCAAGAACAAATAGAATTAAGTAAGAGAATTGGATGTCCCGTTGATGAGTTGAACATAATGGAAGATGTATTAATTTGACCCATTTAGATCATTTCAAACTTGGTGTGGTTTATAAAGAGCTAGTGCCTAATTGCCTAAGAAGTAAGTCATTGAACGAAGGCATGATGATCCCATAAGAGCTCACCCAGGACGAGATGAGACAGTTAGACTAGTAAAAGATCCTTCCATTGGAAAGGACTTTACAAAGATGTTAACAGTTATGTGGAAATTTGCAATACTTGTAACAGTTATAAAGGGAGAACGGATAAGGAAGTACCTCTAAGAAAATATCCCATTCCACAAACTTCATTTGAAAGAGTAGTCATAGATCTCATCACTAACCTCCACACCACAAGTAAGGGGAATAGAAATATACTAGTGTGTATTGATGCACTCGCTAGATATACAGAGCTGATACCAATAACAGGTAAAGGAGCTAAAGAATGTGCAATTGCTGTCTTTGATAAAATATTTTGTGGATATTCTGCACCACAACTAATAATATTAGATAATGGCAGAGTTCAACAACCCACTAGTTCAAGAAATTTGTGATGTATTCAAGGTTGAAAAGGTAACAATACAACCATACCATCCAGCTAGTAATGGCTTATTAGAAAGGAACAACAGAAAAGTTCTTGCCGCATTAAGGCATACAGTAGGACAGGATCCTGAATGGGATGTCACTTTACCTTTAGTCCAATTGTCATTAAATACTAGATGTCATACTATACACAAGCAGCACCCATAAAAGCTTTAATGGGATATGAACCAAGACTACCACATACATGGCTGAATCAGCCAATACAGCCTAATTACTCTAAAGTTATTAGTAATTTCAAGGTAATCCATAATCAATTACATAAGAGTCTGCAAGAAGCCCAGATGATCATGGTAGACAAGCATCAAGAAGGACTAAAGCCAGTAGATTGTAAAACTGGGGACGAAAGTATACATAAGGAACGAAGTAAGAAGTGGTATCAACTGCAATTTAGCCACCAAATTCACAGGATCATTCAGATTTATAGAAGTTAAAGAGACAAAAGTGAAAGTGAAGAAAATGAATGGCATAGTGCCTTCCTTATATGCTGAATTATTAGAAGAATCGTGATTTTGGGTAAATAAAGACAAGGTTAAAAGGGCTAAAAAGTTAAGGAAACAGAAATAACTGAAAAAATAAAAGTTTCAAAAGAAAAAAAATTAGATATAATTGAAGGAGCAGAAAAGTCTCATTTCAGTAAAAGTTTATATGATTGATAGATTTGTTCTTATTATTCCCTATATTTAATTTCTTTACTGTTGAGTTTACTTTCATTGGTGGACTTATTGGTAAAACCCTTTTGTGTTTGTGTTGTTGCAATTTTTACTTTAATAATAGGTAGTTGGTTTTGTAGCAAAATTCTGGGGTTAAGTGCACTGACTGACTTCGAATTTACTTTTGCCTTATCTAAAAGGGGAATATTTGAGAAGCTAAGAAATGTAAAGTAAGATTCTGAAATGTAATATTATCATTTCAGAACTCTTCAAAATGAGAGGAACAATTTTGAAAATAATCGTCATGTATCTACAAGTTATACAAATGCAAGCTTTGGCTAATGCAATTAGCAAAGTCAACAGGAAGTTTAATCATGCATAAAGACCAATGGACTTGATAGACGAATATGCTGGAGTAAAGATTGAGTACGAATGACAGTTCATTGGTACGTTTGGAACACGCCGCTCTTATTATGTATATAAATCACAGTGTGATAAAAAATTTCATAATAAGAGCTGCGTGTTCCAAACGTACCAATGAACTGTCATGGCGGGAGGTGGGTCATTGCCGAGGCGAAGTACATTTCCCCGCTCACGACGGGTAAAACAGTATAGCAGACTCGGCAAAGACTTATACCTCTCTTGATAGCGCAGTGGGTAGCGACACTGGAGTCGCTGTCAAGGTTTCGTGTCCTGACGATACAACTCATTTATCACTTATATAAATTCCTTCGGCGACAATTCTCCATCGGAGATATTCCATTGAGGTAGCATGAATTTGATATTGCTTGACATTTGTAGCTTCATGATTGTATATAAATCACGGTGTGATAAAAATTTCATATATATATATATATATATATATATATATATATATATATATATATATATATATATATATATATATATATATGTATATGTATATATATATATATATATATATATATATATATATATATATATATATATATATATATATATATATATATATATATATATATATATATATATATATATATATATATATATATATATATATATATATATATATATATATATATATATATATATATATATATATGTATATATATATATATATATATATATATATATATATATATATATATATATATATATATATATATATATATATATATATATAATATTCATATATATATATATAATAATTAATACTAAAAAGAAAATAACTCTATAACCTGGAATTAAAAAGAAAAATCTTATGTCTTAGTGTCTTATGTTAACAATGAAAAATGTGTGGGATGCGTCGAACATTTGATATCGTGCCAGAAACGAACAAAAATTTGGGTCACTGAAGGTTTCATTTAATTGAAAAGGGGTGTACAATTTAGGTGCCCAATAGTTGTTTTTACTCTTTCTTCCTCTTCTTTATTTTCACTCTGTTGGTGAACTGTTTTGAGAAATAATTTTGATGAAGTCAGCGTAATTCAATTGTTCTAATTTTTATTGCAGCTTTAGCAAGGTGGATCTGAAGACTTAGTGCATCCACGATTATTTGATTAACATGCACTTTGAACCAGGACCCAATGAGTTATTGAAACGTTCATAGTTTTCATCTGTTTGTAGCTTGTTTGGTTGGTTTGTTTGAATGAAATCGGTCTCGCACCAGCAAGGTGTAGAAGAGCATCGATGAAATGCGTGTGTGGACCTTGATTCTTCCCAGCCACCAAGAACGAAGTAGTGCCTTGCATTTCATATTCGGGACCTTACAATGGAGCTAAAGAAAGAGAGGAGTAAACGAATTTACCCTTTGGGTTCATAGTACCCATCAATTATAGTGCTTTTGAATATGATTTCTTATCATCCAGTTATCAGTGCCATCCATCACAAATCCCCTCCCCACGCCCTGTTGTCGAGGAAAATATTAAATATATTTTTACTACCGGGAAAGTTAACCTTAATCAATTTCATCTACTCTTCTCAACGCTAATTTGAAATTAATTATTTTTTTAATGTTATAGTAAAGGTTAAGATTACGGATTTTTTTTTTCTTGCTTAACTATATAAAATTTTAATGCTGTTTGACATTGTGATTATTCAATTATATCAATAATTTTTCTTTCAATTTAATTAGTGAGTATTCTTTGAGTTTTTATGTTTATATACTAGGGTGATTAAAAGTAAATTTCCATCCTATATATTTATTCATGATGGCAGTATTCGATTAGTAACTAATATATCCTATTTTCCCTCCAAAGCAAACAGCGTTGTGGAGCCATTCGTCTCTGTGATGGTGATTGGTAGGGATAACTCCTTAATGAAGCTATGTCAGTCGACGTCGTTGCGGCTGGTGAGAAGTATATTTGGAGGACAACAGAATATAAGTTGTGAGAGGTTTAGTAAGAGCCTCGGAGGGGCTTCTCGTTCCTTTAGACTTTCGTCGGACTTTTTATCTTTTAAGTACAAAGGGAAGAAGGCTTATACTGTTGCATGTCTGGTTAGTACAGGAAAATATAATGAAAGGAAATTACAGCGGTAAACGTGACTAACTTGGAGTTTTAGTAGTAGGTTGATATTATGTACTTGTAAGACACCTGTGAACCAGTAAAGTTCAGATATATATTTTGGCTTAATGTGCTTATGATCTTAAGGGATTACAGTCTTGTAGATCGTCTGTTTTCTCATACGGACGTTCAGGCGTTACCCTTACAGACATACGTGGTCACACACACACACACACACACACACACACACACACAATTTCTCTTTCTCATAGATAATATTACAAAATGCGCGGGCCGCACTTTGCAAATTAAATACATTCCAGATTTCATTTCAAACCACAGAATTAGCCATCTTTCTCTACGAAAGAGAAAGTACCTAACTTTAACTGTTGTTCCTAGAATGATAATGCTATTCTTTCCAGAATCATAACATTTTATAATAACTGAAATATAAAATTTAAAATAATCAGCTAATAAGAGAACTCAGGATGGTGGTTTGCATCTTGCATGCTTGCAACTCACTTGTCTCTGGCTGTTTCTGCCTGTGCCATCATTTCCTGTTTCCAAAACATTTTGTACAGTTTGGTATCACTTTTCTGGTAACTATGTCATCGTTGTGGACAATCGATTTTTATTGGATTTTAGGCTGAAATACATATGTAGTATCTACTGGTCGCTTTTTACCAGATGCATATGTGATTATAATAGCCACAATGCCCTCTTAACTTTCTCGAATTCTTCGCGCTTTTTTGGATAGCGTTAAGAGGGCACTGTGGCTATGATAATCACACACACACAAGCACACACACACACACACACACACACACACACACACACACACACACACACACATATATATATATATATATATATATATATATATATATATATATATATATATATATATATATATATATATATATATATATATGAATGTCTTTTACTGTAATACCACAGTGTAATATGAATATAAGAAGGCTCATAAAACACTATTTGAACGTTGCAACCATATATTTCGAGCACTTCCTTCTGTGCCCCTGTTCACTGGTAAAATATGGATAGATGAAATGTTACAGGAGTATATATACAAAGCATATGTAGGTGTGGCATTAAGTCTCCGATGGTATGCAGGTGACCGTTTCTCAAGCAGAAGGGAAAATAAACAATTCCCTAGTGGTTTTTGGCCTCATTAACTCCTGTTTTGCGATTCGTCTGGTGGTCGTGTTTCCTGGAGCACCTGTTTGAGAAGAGGTTTAAGGATTAAACTGTCGATATATATATATATATATATATATATATATATATATATATATATATATATATATATATATATATATATATATATATATATATGTATATATATATATATATATATATATATATATATATATATATATATATATATATATATATATATATATATATATATATATATATATATATATATATATATATATATATATATATTATATATATATATATATGTATATATATATATATATATATATATATATATATATATATATATATATATATATATATATATATATATATATATATACATATATATACTCCAAGTCTTAAGAACTTTATTGGCAAAATACCAGACAGCAGAGGAGATAGGCATACCACAGACCTACGAGTGACAGGAGAGTTTTTGCCATTAACAGTCTCACCCTCTTCCAGAGACTTTATGTGTCCCATAGGAACCCCCTTTGTGTGGGGGGGGGGTTAGACAGATGTTTTCCTGTCCTAATCTTTAGATTCAATTTATCTCCAGCTGAGCTCATTCGACTCTTCTTTTGGCCACACCTATTTTCTATTCCCCAGGTACACGTTGATGTTGCAGCCTGAAGCGATGGGCTCCAGCAACAACCGAGACCTTAAAAAGCCGGGGTCGCTGCCATCTTCAGTTCAGTTTAACTCCTACTAGCAGTTTTTATTTATGGGTGACCTTTGCCCGAACAACCCCAGAGCCAGGGTGACTTTGAAACTCACACTTTCTCATGCTTTCTCACACTGGATTGATAGTGCCAATTCCTGGACATCGCCGATAACTTGGGTCATATCAACATAAGGTTGTGTGCAAACAAAACCAGGAAGTAATCAGGGTACATGCCTCAGAAGGGAAATTGGTCACATGCCTGCTTAGCCAACTCGTCTGCAAACCTGACATCCAGACTGGGCTCCAGTTGATTTCGTTCACAAGAAAGTCTAACACAATCTCACAATTCTTAGTCTTAGCATCGTAGCTGTGTTATTCGCGTATCATTTACCCATTATCTGTGAAATTCAACTCGCACAAGGTAGATCATTACAAGTAAATGCATCTCTCATAAACAAGACAGATTTTCTTTATCTTTGTGTGAGTGCATACATTTTCATACGTTCGATGAGTACCAGTAGAGTTTGTTCACCACCCATGCACCAAATGTGCCAGCAAGCCAGACAACCTAGGTTCCTGATACTTTGTTCCATGTTAAGAAAGCAGCTTTGCTTTAAAGTTCCTAGTCTAGTAAAGTAATCATTCATGTTTCCACATGTTAATTCACTTCTACACATACTCATTCATCATTCCATCACAGAAAATTTATGCATTTCCTTTTATATCTTGTAAATTAATGAGAGAGTTTGTGTGTTCGTGTGTTTGTTAGAGTGTTACCACTCTCCCAGCGAACAGCTGCATTTATACCCAGCCCTCACACACATGTGATGAGAGTCATGCCATAACAGAAAGTGGCCATTTTAAAACAGTAGCCAGCTGTCTGGCATAGACACACATGACCTTGAATTGTCAAAGCAAGGTACCCAGCTTGAATCACTGTCAAATGCATCACTGCACTGTCATCACATTCATATATATTTTCCTTTTAAGTTTGCACAAGTTGATATCACTGTTAGGGAGATCATTTTATAATTTTTACTAGTTAGTGACAAGTAGACACCCTTATTATTATTGTTACTTAAGAGTATAGTCATTTTGCACTTGAAATAAATGCAAATGTCATGTATCTCTTCTTGTGGAAGGCAATTGATTATTGCCATACCATGCACTACAACATAAAAGGAAATTTTAGCACTTTATTAGGTCTGCTATTATCTTCATTACGCATCCCTAAGTCACATTTTGCTTTTGCGATTTGAGAGGGATTTTCCATAAGTTATTCCTTGTACCCGTCACTGTCGGGAACATGTACTCTTAAGCTTATATGAATTGAGTCAACTACAACTATTTTTTTACAATAACTGAGCGTTTAGATTAAAGCAAACCATCGAAAGTACTAGGCAGCATCCTCACAGAGTCCTAATTGGGAAATTTACAAAACCAATTGTAGCCTGTACTTATTTATCATTGCGCTAATAGTTCACTTTTTTTATTCCATCCGGATCACGCTCACACCTTAAGGGATTGAGCAGTTGCTCTAGACTTGCATATGATCCACAAGCACACAGCATATCAAGTACAGCAACCAAGCGCTTGTTGACAAACACCACTCACGTCAGGGCCCACGGACAGAGATACTGCAGCACACCCACCTCAGTTCCCTGCAACTCATAACCTCTGACTGGTACAGCCAGTTTGCAAGTTATCCGATGTTCTTTGAGCAATCAACTGTTCTTTGGAACCACATCGCGCTTCCAGTGCCAGTGCCACTCCCATCACCAGGAGGTACTCACCAGACTTGTGTTAACCCACAAGCAAGCAGAACATCATGTGCCAACAAACTAAGGGGTTTCCCCTTCCAGTGCCACCTAACAGAGGTGCATTGCACACAAGTAACCCACCTCTAGGTGCCTTCACTTTTGCTTCCACACATCACATGCACTCTACTACGTGAGGAGTGCCATTTCCTTTTCTGTACAACTGATTGTGTAACTCCTCAGAGGATAGTTCTCAGGAACTCTATGGCCCATTAACACCATTGCAACTCCATACCAGCATTGCCAGGTAGCAAGTGCCAAGCCCCAGTGTGTCATCATATGTGCACCACATGTCCGTGAATGCCACATATGTCACCTCTAAGGACCGCTCATATCAAGGGTAGCCTTATCTGGCCCCCCAAGCAACAGTGCCGTATGTATTCCAGAGGCACTCCCATTCCAGCCACAAGTGTTACTCAGTAAGGGACACTTCCAGGTCCAGTGGAGCCTTCTAGAGCCCATTACCTCATTCAAAATCCATTTGTGTGCATGGCTGTCCTAAGATTTAGCATTTCTGTAGATCAGACCCAACTCCATGCATCAGCAACATGTCTGCTGCAGATATATCAAAACCTTCACAGAGGCAGGGAAGCTTCTGGGACTGAAGGCAACAGAACTGGCAACGTGGGTTCAGGCCCAGTTCAATGCTGCCAAGAAAGAGAGAAAAGAATAATAGGAACAGGAACAACAAGAGAAGGAGAAGGACCGTCAGTATGAGCTATTCTTGGTACAAGAGAAGGAGAAGGAGGAATAGCATGAACTGTTTCTGAAGGAAATGGAAACTGAGCTAGAAAAAGCCAAGCAGGACAGTACCATGGCACTGGCCCAACACCGAGCCGCACATCCTGCCCCGGTCTCCACACCTTCCATTACCTCCAATATCAGTTACGTCATGCCTAAATGGGACAAAGTAGAGCCCAAAGCATGGTTGGACCATATGGAGATGCTCTTCTCAGAGGACAAACCAACTATTATTGAGAAAGCCATAATTCTTGCAAAACACATGACCAGAAAGGGACAAGACGCCTTCAGTTTCTTAAAGAATGGCGACAAAAGCAATCTTGAGGCGGTCAGGCTAGCTGTAGCTGTTGCATATGAAATCACACCTGAGCACTGAAGGCAAAGATGACGAAGAAAGGACCCTCCTTACCAGCCTCGTTCTGAGTCTGCCATAAGTCCTGCTCCATGCAAGTCTCCATCAGGTGCCGATGTTCATTCTGGCTCTGACATTGAGCTGCAGACAGTGCCCAGGCCTGGCCAGTTGATTGCTCTGTCTGGTTAGCTTGTTGAGCCCAAATCCAGTGCCTGAGCCTGCCTTAGTGCCAGTGCCAGCACACAGTGCCAATCTCCCTCCAGGAGATTCTAATCCAGCCCCCATCTCATCTACCAGCCTGGCACTGCTACCAGTGTTTGGCCTAGAGCCAGCCCGAAGTTCAGTAGGGTCTTTTCTGGATTCCCCTGACCATAGCAGAAGCTCGTCACCCAGCACAGCCTCATAACCCATGCCTGAGTTGGTCCTTGTAACCTGTGAGCCCCTCGCACCTACATCCACCTCTTCTACTTCATCACAGTCCACAGTAGAAAAGCCTCTTGTGGACAGATCACTACAAGAAGTCCTGGTCACTGATTTGGCACCCATACAACAAAGGCTAGCAGAACAAGTTGGCCCCACTGTTGTCCAGGTTGTCGCAGCAGCTAAGGTGGTAGCCAACTCAGTGCCTGTTTTGTCAGTCACTCAAAGTCTAAGTCTCGAGGGTAGTGGTATTGTGGGCTCAGACCTGGCCCCGGGATCTTCTCAAACTCCTCCAGAGCCACATGCCCAGCTTCAAGCTAGGGGACCTAAGCCTAAAGTGTGAAGGAAAGCAAGGAGGAAATGGAGTAGGGAGCATAAGAGGTCAGTTAGTTACTAGAGCCACCACACTTTCATGGCACTCGTAACCTATAGCTGTAACAGTGCCTTATTTTAACAGAGCTATCCTAGCCTCTGATCCAGAAAGGATGTCTAGGGTTGTCTCCTACCTGTAATCAGTAGGTTGTATAAGAACCATGTACAGTAGAACTGTTCTCTGGCTCCAAAAAAGCTGAAGAGCATGTCCTAAGTACTCTCAGCATTCTGTTGAATTCTTTAGTCATTTTGTTGCATTCTCTTGTATTTTGTAGCATGAAGCATAAAACTGAGAACTCGTGTATATTGCAATATTTTCATGCTGATAGTCTAGTAATTTTAACATATCTCCATGTCCATGGACATCATGTCATAAATTAAATAATTTTTTTGCAATTTACTTTACTCTCTGCATGTAGCTAGTTGTCATTTGTACTAAGTTAGCTTGGTTCGGTGCGATATTCAGTTAGGTAATTAATAACCTAGGGTCAATAGCATTGCAAGTTCGTTTTATTCCACAGACAGTACTGTAAATAACTGCAGACACCCCTTATGATAGTGTTAGGAGGTTAAGTTAGCTCTCAAGTTCACTTCTTAGGAGAGAAGTTAGGATTAAACATAAAACTATTTCCATTTTGCATTGGGCAAGAATCCATTAGGGGAAGTACTAAACATAACCGATCCCAGTGGCTCATTAGTGCAGACCTTCACCCCTGAAAGGGAGTGGAATGCCTGCTTAAAGAGGGAGCTTTTATAAATATTGCATCCGGATCATCAACACTTAAGAACTTTATAGGGAAAATACCAGACAGCAGGAGAGATAGGCATATCTACAGACCTAGGAGCGACAGGAGAGTTTTGGTCATAAACAGTCTCACCCTCTTCCAGGGATGGGCCTTTATGTGTCCCATTGGAATACACTTGTTGGTGGGGGCATGGTAGATGGCTGTTTTCCTGTCTTAATTTTTAGATTCAATTTATCTCCAGCTGAGTTCTTTCGACCCTTCCCCTGGCCGCACCTATTTCCTAATCCTCAGGTGCACACCAATGTTGCAGCCCAAAGCGATACCCCCAGCAACAACCGAGACCTTAAAAAGCCGGGGTCACTGCCATCTTCAGTTCAATTCAACTCTGAATAACAGTCGTTACTCATGGGTGGCCTTTGCCTGAACAACTCACACTTTCTCACACTGGATTGATAATGCTGATCCATGGATATCACCTATAATGTGGGTCACATTGACATAAGGTTGTGTGCAAGCAAAACCAGGAAGCAGTGAAGGTACGTGCCTCAGAAGGGAAATTGGTTGGCCATTATCTTTTTCTTTAACTTATTTTATCATCTCTCTCTCACACATTTTATTGTCTCAGTAACTTCTTGTCTCTTCAACTTAAACAGTGAATCTACTATCCCAATGTGTAATTCCTTGACAGTTCATACATAATTCTGACCCCTTGCTAGCAAGTGAGTAGAGTAATGGATCTCCCTTCAATTCTTGCATTTATTGAATTATAGAGTGTAATATCGGTGTTAGTCTTACCTGGAATTGTCTCATTCCAGGAGTGTTATCAGTGCTGTTACCAGCTTAGCTGTGCTTCTGTGTTCCTGATTGCCTAAGAATCCACCTTACCAGGGCTGATAGAAATATTGCCTAATTGGCTCAAAGGATCACTTGCATGTGACCAGTGGTCGTAATTGTGACATGTTATCCATTTCCCTCAAATTCCAAATGCTGCTTAGGTTCCTTTTCAATCTTGACAGCCTAAGAAGCATTTGAAATTGGCTTTGCTTCTGGTCGAGTCTTGACGTTGACCCAACGTATCGTACAGCACAGGCGTGTCGTCATTTGCCACCTACAGCCGATAAATAATACATTAAGCCTGTCAATATGCTTTAATAGCAAAGTGTAATTCAACTAATTTTGTCCTTTGATCAATAAAATAATTGGCATGACACATTTAGTAGGTCTAAATTTGACTTCTGATTCTGACACCTGATTATCCTACAGTAGGTCTATTTTCAGTAGTATATCTCTCGGATGCGTCATGTGACTGAATATTTAAATCGACAGTATCTATATTAATCTGCTTTATTTGATTATTCCCGTTATTCTTTTTTATTGGCCATGTTCTCTTTTTTTCTTATCCTTTTCATTACTGCTTAACATAATTTACTCAGACCTAGCTATCTCTTGTCAAAAAGCAATCATAAGAAATCAAACGAATACAACTTAGTCTTTTTTTAATCTAATTCCTTGCATGTCACCCTGTTTCATCCGCACCAGTTGGAAAGCTGTGGGAGTCAAAGCTGAAGAATACATTAAGACAAAAGGTTTCCTTCCGTCAAAACATTCTTGGGTTAATCTTGATGTAGCTGCCATTCATTTCTTCTAAACAGAAATTAATTAGAATCAATTTCACACGTATGCCTAGACCTACTGCCATGAGCATATTGTACGTAGCTGAAAGGACAGGAAATATGAAAGGTAACTTTCTCCTTTTAAGTCTATTTCGATATTTACAATAAAACCAAATAAAAACTATAAATTATATATATATATATATATTATATATATATATATATATATATATATATATATATATATACACACACAATAACACACACACACACACACACACACATATATATATATATATATATATATATATATATATATATATATATATATAGATAGATAGATAGATACATACATAAGAAAAATGTAGAAATCCATGAAGCTGTAATGCAGTCAAATATGGAGTAAAGCTAACAAAGAAATGAAAATAAACATATCCATATTAGCAGGTGAGATATATGTACAGTATATACGTATAATAGAGAGAGAGAGAGAGAGATGAATTAAGCAGGAATTCAGTCATAACATAGGCCTATAAGTATGTATAGATTCTCTTGAATAAGAAAATGTTGGAGAAGTAAATGAGCTGAAATGAAGTCAAATACAAATAACCTGTTAAACTAACGAGAATAAAATTGGTCAAATTATATGAAAAGGCAGCAAAACTCATTAAAACTTTGTATAGGATCCTCGCGCATCTGGCACGCATCTTATCCTATTTGGTATTGGTGCAACGAGGGCTTCGCAAATGTTTGCTGCTCCCCTCTTTGGCCTTAAGTTTTCCCGGATATCTATTGCATGCTTTGTAAGGTTCTCTTTGGTGTAAGCACGATTAACATCCCATTGTTGAGTCATGTAGGACCATAAGTTTTCTATTGGGTTCAGATCTGCAGGCTTGGAAGGCCAGTCAATTCAAACCACTTCTGGATTCTGCTCGAACCATTGATTTACAACCTTTGCGTGGCGGACCATAGAATTGTCTATGGAGATATATACTGGCATGGGATACGGCAATAATAGTTTTCAAACTGAGGGTACTAAAATGTCCTGTAAAATTTCGATATACTGGCTGCTGTCCAGACGCTCATCAATGAATAGCAATTAACTCTCCTGGCCCACTGGCATCCACCCATCCCCCTAACCGAGCTGATATTCTTCAACTACGCCTTGAAGGCGCAGTGTTATTTTCAGCACATCTGTCGATAGAAAATATTATTTCAACTGATAGACAATTCAATAGAGAGTAGTTAGTTATAAAAGAGAGAGAGAGAGAGAGAACAGTAGGTCTACAACTTTACAATGACATATTTTCTTCCACTTTTATATCTCCTATAGCATAGACCTACCTTATGAATTACACACTATAAATGAAAATTATAATATTTTCTAATAGTCTATAAGTATGAGTTGAAATTATACATCAAGACAACTATACGAAGATAACTGCAGCGTAATCCCCATTAAACAGATAATTCCTGTGTGAACAGTCAAATACATATAGTTATTGATCATTTCTCAGCTTTAGGTCTAGGATATATATACAGTAGTAAAGACAAAATAACAAAAGTTTCTTTTTTTTCATTTTGCAACGAACTATGTATTATTTTCACTTTGTAGTCGAATTGCATTAGTTTTTTTATATATAACGTAATGCACTCAAGTATATACTACATAGCAGTTTACGATAGGAATAAACAAGTTGATGTTGTTAAAGGCAAGAGGCGTGCTTCATATTTTATGAATAAGTCAACTTAAATTTCACTAGGCTTACCTAGTTTTATTTGGGCGCCAACAATGAAGCCGTCAGTCCATGCGCATCAGACGTGTAGATTTTTCCATCACAGAAAATAGCTGAATCCCAGAACGAAGCATCTTCTGGGAGATATTGCAGGGCAAATCCCATCCTTTCGTCTTAACGTTTTCCTGTCCCATGCAATCTATTCTGCATAGTCTGCACACATATTTGCAGTCCAAACTGTTTGTTTTACAGCAACTGATGTAAACAGGGGTTGTTCTTTGACAGCTGCAACAATCATATTGTCTTGCTCTCTTGTGGTGATTCGAGGAGTTCCACTTCTAGGCCTATTTTCTAAACTTTGCCGTTCTCTAAACAATTTTATCCATCTGTGTATGGTTCTCTTTGGTATATTAAGCCTTCTTGATATCTCTCTAACAGGAACTTGCACCAAAAGCAGTGCAATATTTGTCTCTCTTTGAGCAGGGGATGTTTCTTTGCCAGGCAGAGG
>NC_089791.1:2566383-2598883 GCF_040412425.1 Macrobrachium rosenbergii
CCTGGAGTATAATGACTGAAAATTCTAGATTAAAACTTTCCAGGAATATAGATCATTACATTTGGAAATCTTTTCAGAAAGGCACTTGGAGGGTAAATGTATTAGATGCAAATAGGGATTTAAGAAATGGAAACTGCTGCACTTCGAGTAACTCGAAGTGCTTACAGCTTACACAACACGTCAATTCATGCCTTTTGCTGATGTAATCATACACAGTAAGGAATAGTATTCCCATCATTTAGGAAAATAAGATTATTGCTTATGGTTTTACATTAGATTGATATAAATTAACTTATATCTTTTATCAACGCATATTTATTCAAAATAATAAATATGATTGTGTAATATTCCTCCAAGAAGGGAAAGATTTTGTTTGGTTCATGATTATGCTATTGTACAAATTGACCATGTTTAAAGATGCAGTACATGTAACTTTATACACAATTCTATGTTAACGAATTTGATGTCCTTGTAAAGATAATGGGTTGTAGTTTATTATGCTATATTAAAAAATCCCTAAAACCAATATAAAAAAATCTGTATCACCAGTTGAGGTAAGCCGTATAGGAAAGTGTTTTGCGACTTTTTTCTTAATATGATCAGGGGGTGGAAGGCTAACTCTTGCAGCCATACACTTAAGTATAGGAAAGATGTAAAAGGTATAACAGAGTATAGACTAAATTTTTCCTATTAAAAAAAGACACCCATTCCCATATATAATATTAATGAATGAGTTTAAATTAGAACTGAGGGGTGGTTTAGTTTTTCATGAATTGGATGGTGAAGTTTACTTTCATTATAGTAACATATCATAAAAAGTCATCATTGTCCTAGGCATATACCAAATTGTCTGTCACATGGAAATATTGTTTTAGATTTTTATTGTATTATTTGGACTTATAATGGCCTACAAATAGTGATGAAAGGCCTAAGAGTGAAATGAATAATCCTATACATAATTTATTCATATTCTGAACAAAGCGTCTGAGATGCTTCTAGATGAAATACAGTGGAAAACTGTCATGAAATCGGAGCTAACTTTTCCACACTTGCAATTTCCTGTCAGTTGGTCGGAAGACATTTAGGCAAAGACATCAGTTCATCCGTTCTGCCCACAAACTGTTGTCTACACGTAGGTTTTAACAGCAGTTTTGATGAACTGACAGAAGAGATGACAGGTAAACTTGGGGGTGTTAGGAAGGAGAAAGAGAGCGATAGATAGGATATCGAATATCATTCAAAGTTTTTCTGGGTAGTGCCAAGTTGGTCAGCTTATATATATATATATATATATATATATATATATATATATATATATATATATATATATATATATATATATATATATATATATATATATATATATATATATATATATATATATATATATATATATATATATATATATATATATATATATATATATATATATATATATATATATATATATATATATATATATATAAATATATATAAATATATATATATATACGTTCAGTATATATATAAGAGAATATATATAAATATATATAAACAGGCAGAATCCTCATATATATATAGCTATCTATATATAGCATATATATTTGTTACTTTAAACGTGATTCATTTATCACACATTACCACAGGTGAAAAATAAGAAACAGGTGTAGGTCCTGACTGGTTTCGACTTTATTTCAATTTTATTGATATATATATATATATATATATATATATATATATATATATATATATATATATATATATATATATATATATATATATATATATATATATATATATATATATATATTATATATATATGCTTAAATATCACAGTATACGTGACTTCAGGTGTATAAGAGAATCCCAAAGGAAATGACAGGCAGAAGCTGAGTACCAAGTGCTTTCATGATGCGTTATAAACGTGAAAGTATACCGATATTCTGCCTGCCATTTTCCTGTATTCACTTATATATATATATATATATATATATATATATATATATATATATATATATATATATATATATATATATATATATATATATATATATATATATATATATATATATATATATATATATATTTATGATGTTGCCTTGCAATACGTATATCCTCCTATAATTTTGACATATTTACTTTTTTTCCATGTTTATGTGTAATGATAATGATCGTTGAAGTGTCATATTTAGTTTGGCATCAGATCTCAAAAGAACTAATGATTGAATAACTTGATAGCGTAATTTAGAATTGTTAATACAATTTTAATGGTAACGTAGTTTAGAATCTTTCTTGGTAAAAGCGTAGTATGTGAACACGTGTGTGTCCAGCAGAGACTTGTTTCATTTCAATTGTCATCAGTTAAGATAAGAGCGAGCGCTTTGTTTTGGGTTAGTGATGACAGGTTTTGAAAACAAATGCGATTCGTCCCGTACGGGCTCAAGACGAGTGATTTCATGTTGTTACATGCGTTGCTTGAGTCACGTACGCCACTTTGTGAGAAAGAATACGTGTCTTGATCAGTTACGCCATGTTTTGTAAGACTGCATTCAAAACGTTTTGCTGGGATGACGTAATTTTCCTTCTAGAAGCTTCTCCATTGTATCTCGCACCCAAAATGCTTTAAAGATGTCACTTCCCTGCTTCTGGAACTTTTGTATCTCGTACCCAAAATGCATTAATGACATCATGTAATTGTTTCACGTATTACTGGAATTCTAAAATTTGTTTCATTCTGATATCTGAGACCAGTTGAATTGGTACCTTCTCTCTCTCTCTCATCCTTAGAAAGAGATTACTCTTAACGTAGTGTTTTGTCTCCTACAAGTGTGGAAGAGTAGGACACTACAGTCGAGATTGTTATCAGACACAACAGCAGACCAAACCAGTTGGTCAAGTGGTTAAAGGTAACCAAGTGAAGCAAACTACGAAGAGCAGTGTGGGGACGACTGAAACTAAACAAGCAGAGTGTTTAGCAACCAGTGGAAATGTAACTTCAAGCAGTGAGTGGCTGAGCAGCTTTGAGGCTTTTAAGCCATATATCTATGAAGGTACGCTGACAACTCAAGGAGGAAGTGTGCAGGTACCAGTCAAGGTATTACGTGATACGGAGAGTAACCATAGTGTGGTAGTTCGTGGTGCTCACCTACAGCTGGAGAAGAATATCACCGGAGATTCAGTTAGTTTGAAGGGTATAGGAGAAGAGGTAACTCCTATATGCCACTTGCACTTGTCCTGTGAATTGGTGACAGGAAGTGTTGATTTTGCTGTAAAGGACTCACTAGCTGTTGAAGGTGTACATGTTTTACTGGGTAATGAAGTTGGTAGTGTACCATTTGTTCCTGGTCCTATAGTGACAGACAAACCGTTAAAGATTAGTCCTACTGTAGATTTAGAGAAGAAAAACCCACACCTGTTTCCAAGTTGTGTAACTACCAGGAGTATGAAGAGAACTATGTCTGCAAGTGAAAATACTGAGAATTTACCTGCACCAGAAGAATCAAGTGACGGATCTTTAAGCTTACAAGAACTGTTCCAGGAAAGTGAAGTTTCCCCTAGTGGTAGTAATGAAGAGATTTCCCAAGAAGAAGAGGTTCCTGTTGTTATTGAAGAGACTCCGAGTAGTCAAAGTGTTCTTGAAGATAGTAGTGAAACTACAGAAGCAGAGTTAGCAGATATGGAGAGTTCAGCCCTTGAAGTTGGTCAAGTGACTAGAGAGAAGCTAATGAAACTGCAGAAGAGTGATACAACGTTGGCTGATTTGTTCTTCAGAGTTGTTGATCAAGAAGAGATGCAACAAACCTCCACCTGTTATTATCTAAAGGAAGGATTGCTAATGAGGAAGCATCGACCTGCAGATATACCAGGAAATGCTGAATGGGGTGAATATCATCAAATTTTGATTCCATATCCATTGAGGAAACAAGTTGTAGCAGTAGAGCATGAGTCTGGACATATGGGAATCAGGAAGACTGTTGAGAAGATTATGAAGTATTTTTTCTGGCCTGGACTTCACAAGGATGTTAGCAAATTTTGCAGAATGTGTCACACATGCCATATAGCTGGAAAACCAAATGAAACCATTCAGAAAGCACCCCTACAACCCATAGAAGTTAGAGGAGAACCCTTTAACAAGGTAATTATAGATGTGGTTGGGCCACTTCCGAAAACAAAGAAAGGAAATGAATATCTATTAACATTAATGTGTCCAGTGACTAGGTATCCTGAGGCGATTCCTGTAAGAAGTATAAGTGCAAAGGTAATTGCTGAGAAGTTGGTGGAGTTTTTCTCCAAGTTTGGAATACCAGAAATTGTGCAAAGTGATAGAGGAACGAACTTTATTTCAAAATTATTCCAGGATGTGATGAACTTGTTGGGAGTAAAACAACAGTTATCAACTGCTTATCATCCAGAGACTCAAGGAGCCTTGGAAAAGTTCCACCAGACTTTGAAAAGTATGTTAACTAAGTATTGTAATGAATCAGGAAGAGAATGGGATGCTGGTTTACTTTTAATGTTATTTGAAGTTAGGAATGCTTATCAAGAAAGCATGGGATGTTCACCAAATGAAATGATTTTTGGTCGAGACATTAGAGGTCCATTGAAGATTCTTGCAGAGAATTGGGAAGAAAATTAAGAGGAAATCCAAGGAGAATATGTGAAGAACTTGAGGAAAAGACTAAGAGAAATTAGAAAGTCCTCTTTAGAAAATTTGAAAATAAGTCAAGAGAAAATGAAAAGAAAATATGATGCTAAGACTAAGCTAAGAAATTTTAATATTGGACAGCAAGTTCTAGTGTTCTTACCAGTGAAAAGATTTCCCCTTACCAACTAGTTTCAAGGTCCTTATAAGATAATAGAGAAGTTAAGTGATTGAACTTATGTGATTGAAACACCAGGAAGAAGAAAACGACAGAGGAAGATACATGTGAATCTTTTGAAACCTTACTTCTCAGAGACTAAAACTGAAACAGTGTCAATAACACAGACAACTTCATCTACAGAGGACGATGACGGCTACGAATTGGGAGCTGAAAACAAGATGAACAATTCTTCAATATTAGAAAATTTGGAAGATAAACTAAAACATCTGAGTGTTGTGCAAAGTAGTGAATTAAGTGAAGTGATTCAAAGTTTCCCTGAAATTTTTGCAGATGTACCTAGGTGTACCAATCTGACAAAGCATGAGATAAAGATCAGAGAAGATGGAAAACCTTTTAAAATGAGAGCTTATCACTTATCACCTTTTCATCGAGATGTTTTGAAGAAAGAAGTTGAATATTTGTTGCAGCATGGATTAGCAGAACCCAGTTCAAGTCATTATAGTTCTCCTTGTGTGTTAGTGAAGAAACCAGATGGCTCATTTAGGATGTGTACTGATTATAGGAAACTGAATTCCATCAGTGTGGCTGACAATTATCCCTTGCCTCTTATTGATCAATTACTTGATAATATTGGGCAAGCTAAATTTGTTTCCAAGATAGACTTGTTGAAAGGATATTATCAAATTCCCTTAGATGAGAATGCTAATTTGCTGTCAGCTTTCATTACTCCTTTTGGACTGTATCAATACACTGTTTTGCCGTTTGGTCTGATGAATGCACCTGCAACATTCCAGCGAGTGATGGATCAACTACTAGGATCAATAGAAGGAGTAGGTGTATACCTTGTTGACATTGTGATTTATTCTAATACATGGGAAGAACATCTGAAGATATTAAGGAAAGTGTTTAAGAAACTTCGGGAAGCAGGACTAACAATCAACTTACAAAAAAGTGAGTTTGGAAAGGCAACTGTACAGTATCTAGGATTTGAAGTTGGAAAAGGCCTTCTCGCTCCTATTGACGCTAATGTAGAAGGTATCCGTAAGGCTACCCCTCCTGCTACAAGGAAACAGCTACAAAGATTTTTGGGCATGGCTGGATTTTATCCGATTCTGTCCAAATTTCTCAGCCGTAGTAGCTCCCTTAACTGACTTAACCAGTCCTAAAAGAAAGTTTGTTTGGACTCCAGAATGTCAAGAATCATTTGAGAAGGTTAAAGCCATATTAACTTCAAGACCAGTGTTTCAAGCTCCAGACTTCAATAAAAAGTTTGTGATACAAGTTGATGCATCCGACTGTGGAATTGGAGCTGTTCTACTTCAAGAAGATGACAATAAAATCTTCCATCCAGTATGTTTCATGTCTTCAAAGTTGAAAAAGCACCAGAAAACTTACTCAACAATCGAAAAAGAAACATTAGCATTAATCACAGCATTGAAAAAGTTTTGAAGTGTATGTGAACCGACCTAGGAATGAAGAAATTTTAGTGTTGTCGGATCACAACCCAATCTCATTCATCAATAAGATGAAAAATAATAATATGAGACTGACCAGGTGGTCTTTATGCCTACAACCATATAATGTAAGTGTTAAACACATTTCAGGAAAAGATAATATCATAGCAGATTATTTATCCCGTTGTGAATTATTGGATTCAAACCCAGGATAAGTAATCTTCTGGGGGGAGGAATTTCATGATGTTGCCTTGTAATATGTATATCCTCCTATAATTTTGACATATTTACTTCTTTTTCCATGTTTATGTGTAATGATAATGATCGTTGAAGTGTCATATTTAGTTTGGCATCAGATCTCAAAAGAACTAATGATTGAATAACTTGATAGTGTAATTTAGAATTGTTAATACAATTTTAATGGTAACGTAGTTTAGAATCTTTCTTGGTAAAAGCGTAGTATGTGAACACGTGTGTGTGTCCAGCAGAGACTTATTTCATTTCAATTGTCATCAGTTAAGATAAGAGCGAGGGCTTTGTTTTGGGTTAGTGATGACAGGTTTTGAAAACAAATGCGATTCATCCCGTATGGGCTCAAGACGAGTGATTTCATGTTGTTACATGCTTGAGTCACGTATGCCACTTTGAGAGAAAGAGTACGTGTCTTGATCAGTTACGCCATGTTTTGTAAGATTGCATTCAAAACGTTTTGCTGGGATGACGTAATTTTCCTTCTAGAAACTTCTCCATTGTATCTCACACCCAAAATGCTTTAAAGACGTCACCTCCCTGCTTCTAGAACTTTTGTATCTCATACCCAAAATGCTTTAATGACATCATGTAATTGTTTCACGTATTACTGGAATTCTAAAATTTGTTTCATTCTGATATCTGAGACCAGTTGAATTGGTACCCTCTCTCTCTCTCTCTCTCTCTCGTTCTTAGAAAGAGATTACTCTTATCGTAGTGTTTTGTGGTCACATTTTAACATTAACTTTTGAAATCTGAATTTAGTAGTTATTTAGTTCGTAACGGCGCCTGGTAAAAAGTGTGTTTTGTGGTAACGCACCTGCAACAAGTGATTTACAGAGGTTTTCACAAGTTGTGTAAGGTAACGTGAATTTTACTTATTAATACCATGGTATGATAAGTTAGAAAACTTTGAACAAGTAAAATCATTATTGATAAATCTTATGTGTATTTTTGTGTGTTTTTCTATTTACAATCTCTTTATATTTTCACATTTTTTATGTTTGTGATGTAACATTTATTTACATAGCATTTTAAATATTTCTTGGTATAATTTAACATTGCATACTTGATTTCATTTATTAAGATTTTCTTTTCAAATCTTGAGTAATTCTTGATAGTTTAAATTTTGCTTGATTAATTTAAATTCCTGATAAAGTTTTTGTGAATTAGTTTTGTTTCATAATTTAATTCAAGAATTAATTGAGTGTTGTGTTATTTTCAAGTAATAATAATTTTTTAGATTGTGAATTCTAATTAATTGTGAATTCTAGTTATAAACTTTGAATTAAAAAAAAATTTTGTGTTTAACATTTTTAGAAAACAGTGTTTCATTTATTGACCATCAGTGAGTAGGATTGATTGTGTGTGCATAAGGCAAAGTGATAAACATGTTTTGTTCTTTAGTTTTGCTAAAGTGAATTAAGACCAGGGAAACAGTTAGAGTTTTCTGATGGAGTGATGCCCTTCTACTCTAGAATATTTCTAGTTTAATTTTTGATACCTCACACATATTCTGATAGACTTAGTTTGATTTTTCAAGTGATTGATAAATAAGTTTTTACTTAAGGGATCACTGTTACCTTTAGAGTACTCAGCCGTAATAATTAATGTTATGAGAGTTCAGGTATCTGGCTGAAGTGAGGTATATTTTGAATCTTGAGATTAGTTGTGTAATAACCAGGTACTTGATACGCATTGTGACAATATATATATATATATATATATATATATATATATATATATATATATATATATATATATATATATATATATATATATATATATATATATATATATATATATATATATATATATATATATATATATATATATATATATATATATATATATATATATATTGGGTAAATATATATATATATATATATATATATATATATATATATATATATATAATATATATCTATATGTATATATATATCACTCAAAATGTTTTGTAACATATTCAGTCACTCAAAAATGTTTTGCAACATGTTCCAGAATTTTCGTTCACCTAAAAATGTAATTTTCTTATTCGACTTTGGTTATTAATCATACGGTTAACAATATAAAAAGAATGGTGAGTGAAAAATTCATATTACGAAAAATGACGAAACATTTTAAAAAACTTCACTTCCGATGATTGGGCAAAGGGTTCAAAGAAGAAACTATATTTCGAATCCAGATAAAAGTTTATTGACTATTAAAGTAATATCGAATAATCATCAGTGAAATTATATATAAATAAAGAAAGAAAGAATTCAATCATTATTGTTGTCAAAACAAAAAAGAAAAAAATCTCGTAACGTCATATGTTATCGCGTGACTCCACATTCGGGCAGGAAAATTAAACTAAGCTGTCTCGTCACTTGCACCGATAAGATGGGCAACAGACTGCCACATGACAATCATTACCTTGCATAAGACTAATGCCTCTATTGTAGATATTACTCGGCAGCTTAGCGTAAATAAAACAACCATGTATAGAGGAATAAAACAACAGAGAGAACGAGGAAATATGATAAATTCATTGTGAAAAGTTGTTGCACTACTGTTAAGGACCATCATCGGATGATCACTGAAGGAGCTCCGCCTAACTCCCCTGACAAGCCGGTGTTGCCATAAAGAGAGAATATTATACTTTCCCTTCAAGTTGCTGCTCAAACCATCCGTAACAGGCTACATGAGACCAAAATATTTCATCATACTCAAGCCAAGAAACACTTCATATCAGCGAAACACAAAGAATAGAGGCTAGGGTTTGCGTTATAATATAATCCAGTGGCCAATGATTTCTGTAAGAATCACCTTTTGCGAACAGGAGGAGACATTCTCCACTGATGAGCATGGCAGTCTTCTTCACTGGTGGCATTTAGCATTAACTAAATTAATGTTGAACTTCTTGCTAATTTTAATTCTTTAGAAACTTAGATAATAAGAAATACAAAAACAGGCGTTATATATTCGGTTAACTTCATAAGAGGCATCAAAATGATAGGCCTAAGTAGCAATGAAAGAAATGAGAAATTACACATGATAACTAATTATTATATATATATATATATATATATATATATATATATATATATATATATATATATATATATATTATATATATATATATATATATATATATATATATATATATATATATATATATATATATATATTATATATATATATATATATATATATATATATATATATATATATATATATATATATATATATATATATATATATATATATATATATATATTATATATATATATATATATATATATATATATATATATATATATATATATATATATATATATATATATATATATATATATATATATATATATATATATATATAATGTATATAAATATATATATATATATATTTGTTTCATATATATATATAATGTATCAATATATATATATATATGTATATATATACATTATATATAAGTTACATATATATATATATATATATAATATACAATATATATATAAACCGATTATATATATATATATATATATATATAATATATATATATATATATTATATATATATATATATATATATATCTTATATATCTGTGTGTGTTTGTTATTCAAACTCCAGTTTATGTTCTATGTATTACAAAAACAGACGTGAAATCTGTTAGTCTAGTTCGGTATATTTTATATTAAGTTTCACTAGTTCACAATATACATAGGATTAGTCATTCAAAAATTTACAAAAGTAATATTTGTTGATGTTAATAAGACTAATAGTTCAACTTATAACAGTCGCAGGCCTATGTCTACAAAGTTCACACATATGAAGGAGATAAAACAACGATAGTGATGGCAGTTAAAGATGAAAATATTAAAATATAAGAACAGCGATGACCTCTGAAGTATTATAGTGACATCCTTTTATTAAGTAAAGTATGACAACAGTAAGCAGTATCAGAAAAAGCCCTGTCTAAGGGAAACTGCAGGTAATTTCTCGGACCCACCACTAGTGTTCAGTTGTTTCATACGCTTACAACTGAGTTGCCAAATAGCGCCAGATGTCGCTATTATAAGCTGTTGTCTGAAAACTTTTGCAAAAGTATTGTATATATATTATATATAAAATATTTTTATAGTGATTATATATATATATATATATATATATATAATCACTCTCTCTCTCTCTCTCTCTCACATCCGTCTGCTCGAGTCCCTTTTTCTATACGTGGGGGTAGACTCCCATTTTCTTTACTTTGGGGGAGACTGAGTGTTTTTTTTTTTTTTTTTGCATTTGCCCTTGAAGATGCAATCTTGACCGACTTTGCAATCAGCTGTGCACTCAGCCTGCCTATTTTTTTTCTCCCATGGGACTTTGGATTTAATTGCGGGGTTAATTAATTTTGAATTAATTTTGGGGTATAATTTAATTGTGGGTTTAAATAACTTTGGATTCAATGGTGGGTTTGATTAGTACTTTCTTTTGATTTTTGGGAAATAATTGTTAGAGTAACAGGTATTAACATTATGGGTTTCTTGTTGTATGGGAATTCTTTCAGGGGAAATTGTTTTTTATTGTGCTTTTTCTGTAAGAGGTGTCCTTTCATGGGACTTGGGAAATTTTGCATTTGTGATCAGCCAAGAATAAGTTAATGAATTTATTTACGAAGAAGAAAGTTGCAAAAATGAGGAGAGGAAATACTGATCAGAGATTCTTTAGGTCAGCCTATGGTTGTGTAGGACGTGGAGATTCAGTCCGCGGTTCGAAGGATTTTGTTGAAAGTCGGAATATCCAAACATCGATGGTTGGCTTAAGTTCTCAGATCCCATGGGTTCGTTGCTTTAACTGTAATATGCAGGGAGACATTAAGAGATTTTGCTGAGTTAAATATTCATCCTTGGCAGTCCTGTCCGTCTCAGAGACAGTGTAATGCTAGGCCTGCATTTCAGAATCTTGGTAGCTCAGATATGAAAGGTCCTCATGTGAATTTTTCAAGGGGATCTTGTGATCAGCAGACATTGTCTAAAGACCAATCAGTTGTAAAGGAAAACTAGATGGGTGTTTCTTGGGATATAGGACTTCTGGGGGAACCCTCAGGGTCAAAAACAGCTGTAATTGGGTCTGTGCATGGGATAAATGTAAGAGTTTTTATAGACACAGGTTCTTGGTCCTGGTATGGTTGCTATGGTGAAAGTTCAAGTGAAAGGAGTCCATAAATCCAGACAGATGTGTGTGGATGAGTATAGCGAGAAGCTGAAGGGGGTAGTGTATACGAGTTCTACAAATAGGGTATCAAGTGCAGGGTATACTTGGGTGGAATTGCTAAACTGCAATGATTCGGTTCGCAATTACCAGAATGGTACTTATGCAATCGACTTTGTTGACTGGATTGATGAAGATAGTTCAGTGGCTTTTGTCGGGGACTTTTGTAGTTTTTCAGAAGCAGATTTACAGGTTAGAAGGCAGGTGTTTAGGGATCATTTAACCAATGCTGATTATAACAAATTTGCTGAGGGTGTGGAAGATGTCCTGGCCGAGTTTGTGGACATATTTGCACTCAAAGGGGATAAGTTAGGATTAACAAATGTGTTAGAACACAAGGTTCAGTTGGAGGACAAAACTAAGCCTATATTTGTTGCTTCATATGGGATTCCTTTTAAGATTAGAGAACAAGTAGAGCAAGAGGTTAATAAGTGGGAGGAAGAAGGTATTGTTAGGCCCAGTTCCTTGCCTTTTAATTTCCCATTGTTGGCAGTGCCTAAGAAGGATGGTTCAGTGTGAGTTTGTGTGGACTTTAGGAAGTTGAATGAGAAAACCATTCCTGATAGCTACCCTGTGGCGTGTTTGTCAGATTTCTTTGTTGAGATTGGGGGCAAGAATAGATCTGATGCAAGGGTATTTGCAAGTACCACTTAGCGAGGAGAGTCAAGAGTGCATTGTTTTCTCTTGCCGAAGGGGCATTATGAGTTCACTCGGATGCCGTTTCGTTTATCAGGCAGTCCAATGACACTTGCTAGGCTAATGAACACTGTTTTGCATGGCTTGTTAGGGAAGTCCATTTAGTTATATTTGGACAATATTTTAGTTGCCAGTGATTCAGTAGAAGAACATTTAGAAGTTCTTAGGGAGGTTTTTAGGAGGCTTAGGTTAGCGGGTTTGAAGATAAAGTTAGCTAAGTGTAACTTTTCTCAAGAGACAGATAGTATATTTAGGTCATGTCATTCCTAAAGAGGGTGTTAAAGTGAATGATGCTAAAGTTAGGGCAATTGTAGATTTTGCTACTCCCAAGAATAAGAAGCAGATTCGGTCACTCTTATGCATGGGTGGATTTTTCCATAGATTTGTGAAGGGTTTTTCTGTTGTAGCATCTCCCTTGACAGATGTCCTGAGGGATGATGTGCAGTTTGTATAGGGAGATGGACAGCAAGTAGATTTTCAGAAGATTAAGGATGCCTTAGTGAATCCCCGAGTGTTGAAGTTTCCTGATTTGGAATGTCCTTTCACGTTGGTAACCGACGCTAGTTATAATGGGCTAAGGGCATGCCTTATGCAGAAGTTCAATGGAAGACTCCATCCAATTGCATTTTACAGTAAGAAGTTTAAGACATGAGGTAGTAATGAACGGTTATGGTCAGTAGTAGACAAAGAGGCCTTTGCCATAGTGTCTAGTTAATACATTTCAAGATGCTCCTTCTGAGCAATCAAGTAGAGGTTCTGACGGATCATAAGCCATTGTTGTATCTTTTTAATAAGCCGGATCTTTCCCCAAAAAGCGCTCAGTGGTATCTGAAAATCAGGGATTTTGATGCTAAGCTTAGGTATATACAGGGTAGACATAATGTTGTAGCAGAAGTTTTTCTGATGCAGATGGTACTCATGTATGTTATGCATCTGGAGCTTGCATAGATTGGGATATTAGTTTAGTAGAATCTAAGCAAGTTGAGGATGTGATTCTGGTAGACGCAAAAGCGTTTCTTAGAGGGGAATTAGTTAGGAAGGGTTATAAGCTGCCTTTTGAAGGGCTCGAATTAGAGGGTAATTTGTTAGTTTGGAAAATTAGACACAGACTGCGGAATAGTGAAGATAAGGGTGATACAACCAACAGAAAGGCTGCAGAAGGAAGTGTAGGGGCACAAAAGACCAGCTCCCAATAGACAAAATGGTAATGAAGAATAGTAAGAGAAGGAGAACCAACCTAAGCATGGCATGGATTGACTACGAGAAAGCCTTTGACACGATACCACAAACGTGGCTAATAGAATGCCTGAAAGTATATGGGGCAGAGGAAATCACCATCAGCTTCCTTAAAAATACAAAGGGCAACTGGAATACTGTACTTACAAGCTCTGGGATAAGACTAGCAGAGGGACCTTTCAAGGCGACTCACTGCCCCCACTACTCTTCATAGTAGCCATGATTCCCATGACAAAAGTACTGCAGAAGATGGTTGCTGGGTACCAACCCAAGAAAAGAGGCAACAGAATTAACCATCTTATGTTCATGGACGAGATCAAGCTGTACGTTACGAGCATCAAGGAAATAAATACCCTAATCCAGACTGTAAGGATCGTATCTGGGGACATCAGGATGGAGTTTGGAATAAAAAAATGTACCTTGGTCAACATACAAAAAGGCAAAATAACAAGGACTGAAAGGATAAAGCTACCAGACTGGAATAGCATCAAACACATAGATGAGACAGGATACAAATACCTGGGAATAATGGAAGGAGAGGATGTAAAACACCAAGAGATGGAGGGCATGATCAGGAAAGAATATATGCAGAGACTTAAGGCGATACTCAAGTCAAAACTCAACACTGGAAACATGAGGAAAGCCATAAACACATGGGCAGTACCAGTAATCAGATACATCGCAGGAATAGTGGAGTGGATGGAGGCTGAACTATGCAGCATAGACCAGAAAACTAGAACACACATGACAATACACAAAGCACTACACCCCGGCTAATGAAGAATTAAAGGAATTTATTTCTGGTGATAGAAATTCATTTCTTGCTATAATGTGGTTCGGATTCCACAATAAGCTGTAGTCCCGTTGCTAAGTAACCAATTGGTTCTTAGCCATGTAAAATAAGTCTAATCCTTCGGGCCAGCCCTAGGAGAGCTGTTAATCGGCTCAGTGGTCTGGTTAAACTAAGATATAGTTAACTTTACAAGAGCAAATACAAACAGACTATACATAGCACAAAAGGAAGGGGGGAAAGGGCTACTATGCATACAGGACTGCATCAACATTGAGAGCAGAGCACTAGGGCAATATCTGAAAACCAGTGAAGACGAGTGGCTAAGGAGTGCACGGGAAGAAGGACTGATAAAAGTAGATGAAGACCCAGAAATATACAGAGACAGGAGAATGAAAAACAGAACAGACGAATGGCAAAACAAACCAATGCACAGACAGTACATGAGACTGACAAAAGAACTGGCCAGCCATGAAACATGGCAATGGCTACAGAGGGGAGAACTCAAGAAAGGAACAGAAGGAATGCTAACAGCAGCACAAGATCAGCCGCTATGAACCAGATATGTCCAAAGAACAATAGATGGAAATAACATCTCACCCATATGCAGGAAGTGCAATATAAAAGACGAGACCATAAACCACGTAGCAAGCGAATGTCCGGCGCTTGCACAGAACCAGTACAAAAAGAGGCATAATTCAGTAGCAAAAGCCCTCCACTGGAGTCTGTGCAAGAAACACCAGCTAGCTTGCAGTAATAAGTGGTATGAACACCAACCTGAGGGAGTGATAGAAAATGATCAGGCAAAGATCCTCTGGGACTATGGCATCAGAACAGATAGTGTGATACATGCCAATAGACCAGACAAAATCAAGAAGAAAGTATCACTAATTGATGTCGCAATACCATGGGACTCCAGAGTAGATGAGAAAGAAAGAGAGAAAATTGATAAGTATCAAGACCTGAAAATAGAAATAAGAAGGATATGGAATATGCCCGTGGAAATTGTACCCATAATCATAGGAACACTAGGCACGATCCCAAGATCCCTGAAAAGAAATCGGGAAAAACTAGATGCCGAAGTAGCTCCAGGACTCATGCAGGGGAGCGTGCTTTTAGAAACAGCGCACATAGTGAGAAAAGTGATGGACTCCTAAGGAGGCAGGATGCAACCTGAACCCCACACTATAAAACCACCCAGTTGAATAGGATGACTGTGATAGACCAAAATAATAATAATAATAATAATAATAATAATAATAATAATAATAATAATAATAATAATAATAATAATAATAATAATAATAATAATAATACTACAGAAGAAATTTATTAAATCATGTTCAACTTTTTCTTGCACTTCGGATATTATCATAACCCGAAACAATTTTGTTTTATTAGTTTATATTTCTGCCACTTGCATTTTAATCTTTTTAGAGATTAAAAGACTCTGCTTTCAAAATTATCACCAAAATGGAACGGAGAGTGATGCGATTACCTTTACTTTGCAATTACATTTATTATTTGCTATACTTCTTTAGGGTCTGCGTCTCTTTCCTTTACATAACTATAGGAATTGTATTCTTTGGAACCTTGCTGAACAAGCTACTGTTCTTTTCTGGCATAACAGTTTACTGTTTTCATTGAGTGTTTTACTCATTCCAAGTGACCGTGAGCACCATAGGAGTAAAAAAAGCAGGAGTTAGAATTTATTTGAGAGATAACAAAAAAAGCTTTAGATTTGAAATGTTACAGAAACTTATTTATTGAGTACACGTTTGTGTGTTTTGTGTGTGTGTGTGTTGGTGTGTAAATACACAGCCGCTCACAAGAGGGGATTCTTGGGATATGAAATGAGCCGCGAATAATTTAAGATGCTCGAAAAAATCTAGACTGGTTTGGATAAGACTCAGTTATGCATAATGAAGGTTCTTTGAAACTTTGATGGTTTCCCGAGTACTGGCTTCAGTCAATATTTTGCCTATTTCACTTATTGTTTTAGTGCAGTTTTGTTATTTTAATGCAATCAGAATAAAATAAGTCATAATTACTGAGCATTTTTAGCTTTACGGAAATCTCATGACTAATTTCTTAAAAAAAAAAAGTTATATAACGATTTTTTTCTGAGTCAAAAATATCTTAAAGAAACAATTTGTGGCATTCTCGCAGATTACTCGAGATTAATGTTTGGATTGACGAGGCGTGAACAGAGCATCCTTAAAGCTGTTTGCCACGCTAGTCCGCTACGAACTACTCCATTTGTTGAGTTTGTCGTTGTTATACCACAAGTGCTTCTACTTTGGACAATTCCCCTCAGAGTTAATGGTTGCTTAAAATGTATTGTATTCTTTTGTGCGTGTGCAAAACTGTTCATGATTACATCAGTGGTATATGGAATTATAAAAATAGAAAAAAAATTGAAAATGTTGTACTTTTACAGGTCTACAATTCTTAGCAAACAACAAGCGAAACACTACGTATTTTTCAACGAAGTTGAAATCCCGTGGCGGCCAGGTTCAAAAACCCGTTGGAATATGATACCCAAGCAAAGATGCTCATTCTAGGATACCTTGTTGATGGATATTTTCTTTTGCATCATCTGTTAGCTCCCCCATAAATTTTAGTCATACTAATTAAGGCTTTTATTTGCATCCTTGCAGCTTTAAAGATTTGCAGACATATGTAATTATGCTTTACATTTTTTTTCTTTTAACAATTGCACGTGCAGTGCCCGTTACATCCACATATTTATCTATGTTGAGTGTTTTGGTTTAAAGAAATAGTTTTTCCTTAGTAAGCGTAAGTGGAATTTTCGAACAGTGTAATAACACCCATCTGACCTGATGAGTTTAGTTTTCCTCGGAAAATTTTTCTTTTGGTTTGGTTTTTCTCGTTTTTGTTCTTCATTTCAGATAAGAAAGCAAATACCAAAGATCGAGGATCCTGTGAGGACCAAAATAAGATATTTTTGACGTGTACAGAATTCCGCCCCCCTGTCATTATGTCAATTTGTTCCCAGTGAACACGAAAGTTTAAATTTTGAACTTAAGAACAACTAAATTATGGTGGTAAAAATTCCAGGTGGGTGAACGTTATCGAAATTCGAAGATGATATTCGTGCTGGTATTATGTGAGAGTAGTATATGCTTCAGAAGGGTTAAGTATAACGAAAAAATAATAAGGAAAAATGATTTAACATAGTTGACTGGTTTCCATTATTTTCTTCCATTTGCTATGTCACCTTACCAGCATGCTGAATTCTCTGACTGTTCTGTTCTCGATTTGACAGACTGAGTTCCATTGTTTCAAGATGATGCCTTCTGTATTTGAGAACATTCGTTTGTAATAAAAGGTTTTCAAAGCAACAGTTTTCCCTGCCATTTATCTCTTTTATACCGAAGATAAGATTCCCCTCCGTAACCTTCATTTAGAAGGAAAGACTTTCTTAAGTACTGAGAGTTCTCTCTTGTTTTATTAACGAGAAGTCGGCCGTTATCTCCCTAATAAGAAAAGTGTCTACACAGTAGAACCCATAGCGGGGTGTACTGTAGACATTACTAAAGGCTATTAATAAGCAGCGTGCCTTTGGCCCCCAGCTGCACCCACGTTTTAGCCTTTTACTTTACTTCCATTCCCGCTTCTTTTCTTCAGTCATGCTGGTACTTCTTAGTGCAACTGTGGGTTTTTTTTTCAAAGTTCCACCGCTGGAAACTTTTACTTCATCACATTTATTTTCGGGATCTCTATCTCGCTGCCCAATCACTCGAATCCCTCCTCTCTTCATTCTCTTATGCGCTGAATGGCCGAAAGTGCCCCAGCGTTTGGCCTGACAGACTAATTTTCACAGAATTAAAATCAGGCTACTGTAGCCCACATGGTAGAATGATCCCATCGCTCTCGTGCGATGTTCAGAAATTTTTTGAAACCTTGCCGTCACTGAGTTAGGTGCGTATTCTCCCCCCTTTTTGCTGTTGTGTATTTATTTCTATTTACGCAATTAGCCTACTATATAACTGATAGATTTATTTGTATGCACTTAGGAAGGCTGAACTACATGAGGTCAGGTTTTTATATACGTTGGTTTACATTTCTCTTTCTTTATAAGGAATGCTTTAAAAATCTGCAACGGGTTTTTCGTATCTTTTTGAAGTCTTCCAATATTAGCCCATGATAGTGTGTATTGTCATCCGAGTGCTGTAAATACTGAGTCTCCTAGTTTCACATTAATTTACTAAAGAATCGAAATTTGAAAATTAAATCCCCTAATGGTAGAAGCAAAATTAAAGATTTAGTTCTCTCTTTACCATTTAAAAGGGAAGAGAACTGTAGAATGCTCTCTCTGTCTCCCTTTCTTTCTCATACACATACATACACACACACACACACACACACACACACACACACACACACACACACACACACACACACATATATATATATATATATATATATATATATATATATATATATATATATATATATATATATATATATAAATATATATAATTCGAATGAAATGTTGTCGATTGGGTCATTGCTGAGTCTGGAAGTTGGGGAAAACTCGCTGGTATGCAAGCAGTTAGCTTGCCCAGGTAATTCCTTGGGTGCAGTTGCTCTCAGGTTCCAACTTCTTTTAGACTTGTATGGCCCAGTGGGTAACGCCCTTGCTTTCCACCTGAGAGACCTGGGTTCGATCCCGACGTGAGTCAGAAATTTATTTCTGTTCCACACGTGATTGTGTGTTGATGATTTCTATCTTATTCACTCAGAAGGGATAATTCGAATGAAATGTTGTCTATTGGGTCATTGCTGAGTCGGGAAGTTGGGGAAAACTCGCTGGTATGCAAGCAGTTAGCTTGCCCAGGTAATTCCTTGGTGCAGTTGCTCTCAGGTTCCAACTTCTTTTAGACTTGTATGGCCCAGTGGGTAACGCCCTTGCTTTCCACCTGAGAGACCTGGGTTCGATCCCGACGTGAGTCAGAAATTTATTTCTGTTCCACACGTGATTGTGTGTTGATGATTTCTATCTTATTCACTCAGAAGGGATAATTCGGAATGAAATGTTGTCTATTGGGTCATTGCTGAGTCGGGGAAGTTGGGGAAAACTCGCTGGTATGCAAGCAGTTAGCTTGCCCAGGTAATTCTCCGGTGCAGTTGCTCTCAGGTTCCAACTTCTTTTAGACTTGTATGGCCCAGTGGGTAACACCCTTGCTTTCCACCTGAGAGACCTGGGTTCGATCCCGACGTGAGTCAGAAATTTATTTCTGTTCCACACGTGATTGTGTGTTGATGATTTCTATCTTATTCACTCCAGAAGGGATAATTCGAATGAAATGTTGTCTATTGGGTCATTGCTGAGTCGGGGAAGTTGGGGAAAACTCGCTGGTATGCAAAGCAGTTAGCTTGCCCAGGTAATTCTTGGGTGCAGTTGCTCTCAGGTTCCAACTTCTTTTAGACTTGTATGGCCCAGTGGGTAACGCCTTGCTTTCCACCTGAGAGACCTGGGTTCGATCCGACGTGAGTCAGAAATTTATTTCTGTTCCACACGTGATTGTGTGTTGATGATTTCTATCTTATTCACTCCAGAAGGGATAATTCGAATGAAATGTTGTCTATTGGGTCATTGCTGAGTCGGGAAGTTGGGGAAAACTCGCTGGTATGCAAGCAGTTAGCTTGCCCAGGTAATTCCTTGGGTGCAGTTGCTCTCAGGTTCCAACTTCTTTTAGACTTGTATGGCCCAGTGGGTAACGCCCTTGCTTTCCACCTGAGAGACCTGGGTTCGATCCGACGTGAGTCAGAAATTTATTTCTGTTCCACACGTGATTGTGTGTTGATGATTTCTATCTTATTCACTCAGAAGGGATAATTCAATGAAATGTTGTCTATTGGGTCATTGCTGAGTCGGGAAGTTGGGGGAAAACTCGCTGGTATGCAAGCAGTTAGCTTGCCCAGGTAATTCCTTGGTGCAGTTGCTCTCAGGTTCCAACTTCTTTTAGACTTGTATGGCCCAGTGGGCAACGCCCTTGCTTTCCACCTGAGAGACCTGGGTTCGATCCCGACGTGAGTCAGAAATTTATTTCTGTTCCACACGTGATTGTGTGTTGATGATTTCTATCTTATTCACTCCAGAAGGATAATTCGAATGAAATGTTGTCTATTGGGTCATTGCTGAGTCAGGAAGTTGGGGAAAACTCGCTGGTATGCAAGCAGTTAGCTTGCCCAGGTAATTCCTTGGGTGCAGTTGCTCTCAGGTTCCAACTTCTTTTAGACTTGTATGGCCCAGTGGGTAACACCCTTGCTTTCCACCTGAGAGACCTGGGTTCGATCCCGACGTGAGTCAGAAATTTATTTCTGTTCCACACGTGATTGTGTGTTGATGATTTCTATCTTATTCACTCAGAAGGGATAATTCGAATGAAATGTTGTCTATTGGGTCATTGCTGAGTCGGGAAGTTGGGGAAAACTCGCTGGTATGCAAGCAGTTAGCTTGCCCAGGTAATTCCTTGGGTGCAGTTGCTCTCAGGTTCCAACTTTTTTAGACTTGTATGGCCCAGTGGGTAACGCCCTTGCTTTCCACCTGAGAGACCTGGGTTCGATCCCGACGTGAGTCAGAAATTTATTTCTGTTCCACACGTGATTGTGTGTTGATGATTTCTATCTTATTCACTCAGAAGGGATAATTGAATGAAATGTTGTCTATTGGGTCATTGCTGAGTCGGGAAGTTGGGGAAAACTCGCTGGTATGCAAGCAGTTAGCTTGCCCAGGTAATTCCTGGTGCAGTTGCTCAGGTTCCAACTTCTTTTAGACTTGTATGGCCCAGTGGGTAACGCCCTTGCTTTCCACCTGAGAGACCTGGGTTCGATCCCGACGTGAGTCAGAAATTTATTTCGTTCCACACGTGATTGTGTGTTGATGATTTCTATCTTATTCACTCAGAAGGGATAATTCGAATGAAATGTTGTCTATTGGGTCATTGCTGAGTCGGGAAGTTGGGGAAAACTCGCTGGTATGCAAGCAGTTAGCTTGCCCAGGTAATTCCTTGGGTGCAGTTGCTCTCAGGTTCCAACTTCTTTTTAGACTTGTATGGCCCAGTGGGTAACGCCCTTGCTTTCCACCTGAGAGACCTGGGTTCGATCCTGACGTGAGTCAGAAATTTATTTCTGTTCCACACGTGATTGTGTGTTGATGATTTCTATATATATATATATATATATATATATATATATATATATATATATATATATATATATATATATATATATATACATATACAGTATCTGTGTGTGTGTGTGAACGGAGAAGGCAGGCAAATCAGCCAAGGAGATAAAATATACAGGAAGCAGGAGCAGGAAAAAACATGGCGACGTATTACAATTTATTTCGACGCGTTTCGCATTCAGCTGAATGCATCATAAGGGTTCTGTACAATAAATAACGACCAATAAAAAGTATATGAATTTTGCTAGTTATCTAAAAATCGTTTATACACTAATTAAAATGAAAACCAAAACTTCACACATACGTTAAAGTACACTCAAGACTGACAAAGTTACACAGAAAATTAAAAGCACATAATTATGTTGATTAAAAGTTCAGATAAAAATACAAAAAAATAAGATACAAAAAAATTTACAAAGTTAAGAAATACTTGAGGAGCACTGGGGGTCGACCTACCATGGCAAGAGATAAACAAAAACTAAAAGAATGTAAACAAAAACAACAGGTTACGAAAGGTGCAAGGGCGTGGATGTGGACTGGGTGTTCAACTGCGGAACAAGCTGTTTGATGAAGAGACTCGAAAAAAAAAATGTACCTTAGTTTTACCAGACCACTGAGCTGATTAACTCTCGAGGCTCAGTAATTCATTTGGACTGGAGTTTTGACCCACAATAGTGAAATTGTATTTAATGGGAACTTTACATTTTTTGCTATGTTTACGTATACTGGACAGTTCAGGATTTGATACTGAACATCCAGTGCGGAAACTAACTCCTTTATGGCAGTCTATGCGAACCCCTATCATCCTCTGAGAAGAACCCACGTAAGTTCCTAGACTACATCTGGGACAAGAATATTTGTACACTACACTATACCAGAGGACATGAGGGGGCATAAACGATCTTTAAATCGAAACAAGGAGCCAATTGTGAGTGGATTAATTGGGATAAGTTTAAGATTTAATGCACCAAAGTATTTTTGTACAATGTTAGTAAATTCAGCCCTAAAGGAATCATCGCGCAACTATGGGAATCGGGCAAAAAAGGGAAGCTTCGGAACATTTATTTTATTAGCGCTAGTGCCAAACTCTTTATCAAGAACCCTATAAATAATCCTGTTGACGAGCTTAGTAGGAAAGCAGTTATCGGTAAAATATGTTAAAAGAAGGTAATTTCCTTATGAAAAACAGACCAGTTGGATGTAAGGGAGACACCTCTATAAGCAAGAGTAAAAATGAAGTTAAATTTAAAATTTCAAAAACAAAAGCTATGAAAATTAGTTCCCAAACCCATAAATGTCTTTTTTCTCAAAATAGCAGTATTAAACTGATTGTTTTCACGAAAGACTTCTACATCTAAAAATGAAAGACGGTCGTTCACTTCCTTTTCAAGGGTAAACTTAATATTTAGGCGATACGAATTAACTCTTCTATAAAACAACGGGCGGAAGGACAGAGGGCACTCATCTAAAAAGCGCTCTTCCAGCGAGCACATAAAGACACTTGAAAAGGCTGGGCCTAATAGAAAACCCACAGCCATGCCCTCTACTCGTCTATATAAATTACCATTAAAAATAAAGGCGGTGTCCAGCACTGCCATTTCTAAAAGAAATTTAAAAGTAGAACGGTTAAAATTATGAAAACATGAATCAGGTTCGGGAAATAACTTGTCTAAAATTATGTTAATGTCTCCCTAACAGGAACATTGGTGAAAAGGGATTCAACATCTGAGCTCGCCTTAAATGTATCAGAATCTTGGGAGAGTATACATTCTTCAAACGTTTTTGAGTTGGCAACAGTATATTGATTCGTAATTAAAGGTTCCAGCAACGGGACTAAAAATTTTGCAAGCTGATAATTGGGAGTATTGTTCACTATCAAATCCTGAACAGTCCACTATACGTGAACATAGCAAAAAATGTAAAGTTCCCATTAAATATGACAATTTCGTTATTGTGGGTCAAAACTCCAGCCCAAATGAATTATTGATCCTCGAGAGTCTCTTCATCAAACAGCTTGTTCCGCAGTTGAACACCCAGTCCACATCCACGCTCTTGCACCTTTCTTAACCTGTTGTTTTTGTTTACATTCTCTTAGTTTTTGTTTATCTCTTGCCATGGTAGGTCGACCCCCAGCGCTCCTCAAATATTTCTTAACTTTGTAAATTTTTTTGTTTTTTTTTTTTTGTATTTTTATCTGAACTTTTAATCAACATATGTGCTTTTAATTTTCTGTGTAACTTTGTCAGTCTTGAGTGTACTTTTACGTATGTGTGAAGTTTTGGTTTTCATTTTAATTAGTGTATAAACGATTTTTTTAGATAACTAGCAAATTCATATACTTTTTACTGGTTTTTATTTATTGTACAGAACCCTTATGATGCATTCAGCTGAATGCGAAACGCGTCGAAATAAATTATAGTACGTCGCCATGTTTGTTCCTGCTCCTGCTCCCTGTATATATATATATATATATATATATATATATATATATATATATATATATATATATATATATATATATATATATATATATATATATATATACATATATATATATATATATATATATATATATATATATATATATATATATATATATATATATATATATATATATATATATATATATATATATATATATATTCTTTTGACATCAATGGCATTGTTCACATACACTATCTTATCAAGACTTTGAATCAGTCTATACTTCTTTTTCTCTTCTGGCAAACTTTCCAAGAATAAGGAGAAATTTTTCAAGATCCTTTCCATTTACTTCTTGTTTTTTTGTCGTCGACGGACCGTTTCACATCTTTCTCAGTGGCGTCATCGGGACTGAATTATAAATCGACATACAAGGTATTTATTACTACATGCAAACATTTGAAATTTAAACAGGACGTCATTGGGGTGCTGAATTTCTATTACTTGGCTGGCTGCATCCTCTTCCTGGCTGTCTGGGGGGCTGCATAGGCATTCCTGGTGTTCTGTAGGACTCATCCTATGCCTCGGCTTGCGGCCAATGGCGCGGGCTAGGGCATGATTCTTGTCTCTGGCCGATAGTCTTGATTTGCTTTATTGCTGGTAGTCATGTCCAGCTTTGTTCTTTCGCTCGTGTCTCCCTTTGGATTCTCACGGATGTCTTGTGGCTTCCACGAAGAAGGGAGGTTGAATTCTGTGCTCCTCTGTATATTTAACGCAGGCCGTTGTTGATTTATGCAGTACTCACAGCTTCTGCTATTTGCAATTTGTGGAACCTGGCTTTTCTATGTGCGGTCTCTGTGCTTTTGAATAATTATTCTTGTTTTGGCTTATGGGTGTGGTCGTCTACATAGTGTTGGAATATTGCCCCTTGGAAACATTTTAACAAAGTTTTAGAATACGACAGGAAGAATGTAAGAATGGCACTCAACTCACTGTAATACACGTTTTCTATGGTAATTCGACTTTCATCTTATTGAATATATCGGTTATTTTCCGTAATTTGAAAGTAAAGAAGTAGTATATCGTGATCAGAAATAGATGGGATTTAAAGAAAGTACAGTCGAGGCTATTAGCTCATTCCTGAATAATCCTAAAAGAGGACGAAAACAGCTGACCCAGACTGAAGTTGTGAGAGGAAAAAATATCCAGAACGTGAAGGGTTTACCGAAGAATGGAAAAGCTCTTTTGCATATGGAAATATGTAAAGGCTGTAGCCAAAGAGATCTGAAATACGTCCACAAAGATATGAAATATGCCAACAGTGTTTCATAGCAGCGGGATATTTTATTACAGCCGACCCGAGCAAGCGTTCTTTCAAAGCATAAGGTGAGGAAGACGAGTACTGGTATGAGAGCGGGAATTTGAGGCAAAGAAAGTTCGGAGAGAGAGAGAGAGAGAGAGAGAGAGAGAGAGAGAGAGAGAGAGAGAGAGAGAGAGAGAGAGAGAGACCGAAATTGCGATAATACAGGCTGGGAAAAGTATACGAAGTACAAACAACGTGAGGGAAGAGCGAAAGCTATTCAACAAGTAGCTTCCACTGAGAAGGAATTAGTCGTCTTATTTGGAAAGCCGATGCAGTGAATGCAGTCATGTGCGTGAAGGTTCTGGAACGGAAGAGAATGGTTCCAGGAGGAGTTAGATGGATAGAAAATCACGAGCGAAGGAATAGGAGGTCAAGGGAGGCAAAGGAAACATTCATTGTTGTCTGTATAGAACTTGCAGTGGCCGAAGCTATTGTGTACTAGATTGATTTCTTCGTCTCCTCTCTTCTCTAAGGGTCGTAGGATATTTTATTTAAGAGATTTCTGTTATTCATCTCTTACACTAATAAAACCATCTACTTTTCCTTATCAGCAGCTCTCTCTCTCTCTCTCTCTCTCTCTCTCTCTCTCTCTCTCTCTCTCTCTCTCTCTCTCTCTCTCTCTCAAGCTCTTTTAGCTGGTTTGTATATGTGTTTATTGATTATGTTTCCTATTTTTTTCCTCTAATTTCTTGACAATTTTGTTGGAAAATATACAGTGTTAGCACGACTTATGGTAATATTTATTTGTTTTTTTCCTATAAAAAAGAAGTCGGTGTCAGCTGATCTGTCCTCGAAATATGTCTTTAATAAGCATTTCGTTATGGCAACACTGCTGATGATATCGGCTGCTGATCGGTTTAATTCCATCTCATTCGAATATACTTAAAGAGACTGAATTCCTACCGAAGCACTTATCTATGTGTAACACATGTGATTAGACACAGAGAAGACTAAATAACTAAAAATAGATAAATCATTTTGAGTTACGACAGATATACCGGGGCTATTGCGATACGAAAACTAAGTACGAGTAGGAAATACAGGTGAACGTATACGAGCAACCAGATCAGGAGGCGGACCACGGGAAATGATCTAACTTAACATTCGGATTCAGAGCTTCCTTGTCCTTCAGCTGAAACTGAACTGATATCACTTTTATCCCGATGTGGCCGTCTGCACTCATCTAAAGTAAATTTCTTCTTTTTAGTAAATCAATATGAATTACACAAGCATCCTTTGAAAAGAATGAAACTATTGTAAATATGCCAAAAGATTTGACTGCACAATATTTCCTGCAATAGCGATCGTTATAAGCATTTTACAACTGACAACCTTTATAACATCATGTCGTCAATGAATTTTAAAAATAAGACACGACTTACCGGTAATAACTCATAAAATTCCTGTCTAGTTCAAATGTTGCATAATTGTTACTGTCTTTCTCTCATGCTAAAACCTTCTTTATATTGCTTGTTTTATGAAAGTAAGAAGAAATCACGTCATAAGAATGAAGTGGGTTAGAATTTTAGTGCACAGGATGGGAAGGGTAATGCTACGGTAGCTCTTTAAAATTTCAGAGGGAGAACATTAACAAAGCAGGACTGAATTTTATAGAAACCATGTGTATAGCGATGAATTAAATGTGCGAAAAGAGTAATTTAAAATAAAAAAAATTGTGTATTACCAATGTATTTGTCCTACATGAGCCTAAGGGAGCCAAGAATTCAAAATGCAGTCTCATGATGTTAGTTTTTCAAGAGCACCTGATTTCTAGCATTTTTTTTTTAAATCCGTCTCTGCCTTTTATCACATTCAGCATTTGTTGACTAAATACCCAGAAAACTATATAACCATTGTCGGGCTCTGAATTCGAGCATCAGGCTATGATTCTGTCAATTCACCATGACTGGGCAAAGCTGGTGTGAGATAAAATCAGCATAAGCCTATGTACACCCATGCTCAGAATTGATACTATATGACAGCGTAGGATTTTTTCAAAATTCACTTACTAGCAACTAACATACTGCATATCTATTTCTTATTTGAATGTGAAAACACATTTATCTCATAAACAAGGCCATAATATATGTCATAAGAGTGAAATCTGTCATATATATATATATATATATATATATATATATATATATATATATATATATATATATATTTATATATATATATATATATATATATATATATATATATATATATATATATATATATATATATAAATATGTAAGAAAATATAGCTTATATCCAAATTCCAGAAAGACAGTGACAAAACATTTTCAAGACATTCACTCATCACCTATGCATTCAACAAAAAAATGTCTATCAAACCTACGTTCAAATGTTAAAAGCATAAGAAAAATAATGAAAAGCTTTCATAACATTATGATATTGGCTTTAATTGCAACCATAAAATTTGAAATAGTCCTATTTGATTAGTTTTACCTCTCAACACTGAAAAAAAATATAAATAAATACAAAAGTATTACTGCAGCTAAAACGCATCCACTGATACCCATGGGTGAGCGGGGCCTGTCTGATACAGCCATTTGGAAACCGTTACACTGAGTCTGAGATTTTGGACGATATAAAAAGAATCGTGTTGTTAGATTTGAGCATGACTGTACAATCATGATACTTAATACTGCATCACTTTACGAAATATATCGTTCGGATCCTATAACTTTTTTTATGGTCCAGATGTTAATTAGCGCGAGAATTTTTTTCTAATAGCAAGAATAGAATCAGTTAAAACGATTAGAAAATAAAACTGCAAGAAAACACCTTGCTTTATGCAGTTTTAAAAGTATTTTGTCCGAATCATTATGAAATATTTCACTGTGTTTAGATGTGAACAGTTATACCAACTGTGCTTTCTGTTAAAAGTGTTATTTTACGCAAATAAAACAAGTGTTTAGAGTTTGACATATCTAATGTTATCAGATTATCATCTGTTTAAAGATCTTTCTGTTAAAAGAATTAATGTTATTTTAAGTCATCAAATAAGGTATAATTAACAAAAATATTATATGGTATATAACTTTCTTTTTTAAACTAAATACACTTGGAGGGTGGTGAAATGCACTGAGGTATGAGGTTCGGTTGGCAAGTCTGTAAAGCCGAATGTTGAGTAGACCGGTTTGGATGTACGATAACTTCTAAATACTACATAAGCCAATTTTCATTTTAATATCATTAAAAATGTCAAATTGAAAAATAAAATATTTTTATAAATATGAAGGAGAAATCAGATATATCAGATAAAGGAATTTGGAATATTGTCTTTTACAAATAAAAGGTTTAGTGGGTCACATAGGCCTAGAATGTTTGGTGACTACGACGTGGGGGTACACTGAATACCTGGATGTGATTAGCGTTCATAGACTGAAACTGGTTAGATTAACCAGTTTTACTGAATATATGGGACAAACATAATTTACTGTTGTTTTTCTTTATGTTTAAAAGAATCGATTGACTTATCTTTTGATGTTATTCTTTAATTATATCCAAAAGAGTTTATTGAAGTTGTATTACTTACTTTTTCCTACTATACGAAAATTATCTTTTAATGTTACGTTTCAGTTCTACCAACTATTACTGATAATTCTATATGGAAATACATTATTTTTGTCTTACTGTTTTACCTCACTATGTAAAGTATAAACATTTTTCTCTCAAGTAGTGAATAATTCAGTCCTCAAGCATAAGGGCTCGGAATTAGGCCAAATAGAACAATTTCTTGGAGGCCAGTCAGCACTGTGAAGATCAATTATATATTTGCATAACGACTGTAAAAAAATACATTATTGTTTATGATAATCTGATAACGCAAATACTTATCATTAAAAATCATGCTGAATATTAAAGGAATATCCCGATTTCACAGATAAGGCAAAGGATTAATAGGCCTAACCTGTCATTTATAGGTTGATGTTCAACATTTTCCTATATTTTGTTTATGACAAATAAAGAAAATGTAATAAATAGTTTTTTGAAGCGAGTATATGCAAAATATATAGGCCTACAAATTTTAAGAGCTAAAATTATACCTTCTTCATACCGAAAAAAATGGTGTAGGCTGAGTCACAAGCCAAAGACTAAAACCATGGTTGCCAAAGAAAACACATATGAAAGATCAAGAATAATTTTAATTTTCTTTAAATGGAATGTTATTTAGCTCGGCTGCCAGGATACTGACTGCCTGCATAAATCCATTAGCGAGTGACTCATTCATTTGTTCTGGATTAAACCAGTCTTGTGCAGTCACAGGTGTTTGGACTAGGCCAGCCTGTAACCGAGTGAATGAGAGACTCAGCCAGTCATCATGGCACATTACGCGCCTGCGCCGTCTGGCTAATAGTTGCCAAATAACGCTTGCTGAATACTACCATTTGCCTTTTGTCTGAAAGATTAAGGGAACTGGTGTAATATTTTGGATCCAAATTTTACAAGAAAGCCATTCTCCTTCTCTGTTACAAAATACGACAAAAGCTTGTCATCATTGAAAAGTATTTGTGAATCCAAATAAGATGAATAAAAAAAAATATCTATTCTCTGAGGCACTTTAGAGATGTCTGTTTTTCTAAGGTGTGCCGATTTTACCTCTGTCTAGGCAACAATAATGAAGGATAAGTGATAAGGAAAAGGCCAGGCTCATTAAAAATGCCGCGCACTTTTGGATGAGCTCTGATTTATAAAAGGGTAGAGTATTCTATTCAATGTCGCAATCTTTATATAGCCTACATATAAAAATAAAAGGTCGGGCCTAGCCCTACATAGCGATGCTTTAAGACAATGGGATTACCGTTATTTCTCTTTCTCCATTCGTTTGTTACTCTCTCTCTCTCTCTCTCTCTCTCTCTCTCTCTCTCTCTCTCATCACAATAGTTTGTTTTTCTCTCTTGTCTTTTTCATAAAAGCATTTGTTTGCTATTCCCCCTCCCCCGTTGCCTTCCTCTAGCACTCTTCTCTTATCCCCTGTCTTCGGGCGAGAACTTCCACAGTGTTACCATGAGTGCATTTGGAGGTAAGTCAAACACTAAGTACAATATCTATATACGAGATTTTGATATTGCTGAAATGTACAGAATACATTTGCTTCTATGTCTACCAAATCTCTTTGGAGGAGTGGTAGAACTTTCGAGGTCACTTTCTACCAGAAGATTCGAACTCAATGTGGTTCGGATTCCACAATAAGCTGTAGGTCCCGTTGTAATGAGCCCAGGGGAGAGTGTTAACCAGCTGAGTGGTCTGGTTAAACTAATACGAGTATCCTTTTTCTTACGAACTTGTCTTAACTTGTCGAATTCTTCACAATTCGTTTATACGTTTGTCTCTTAAAAGTCTGAGATCCAGATGCAAGATTTTAAGAAATTCTGACGTCCATAGCGGGATTCGAACTCTCATCCAAAGTATTAGATAGAGTTCATGATGCAGACCTGACCGGGGGAAGGATAAAAACCTATCGCCGCTCATACATACATATACTGTCGAATTCAGATATATTTTCTAGAGCTGGAATAGACCCATCCTCGTCATTGTAGCCAGGTGAGTAATCTTTTTTCATTGTGTTTTAGGCTAATACACATACACACACGCTCATATACACACACTCACACACACACACAAAGAGTTAATCCCATTGTGTTACCTTCACTATCAGTGTGAAGTCCCATCTATTGGTAGCTTAATAGTGACCTTTACATAAAAGTGTAGCTAGTCTCAAAGTCTCTCTCTCTCTCTCTCTCTCTCTCTCTCTCTCTCTCTCTCTCTCTCTCTCTCTCTCTCTCTCTCTCAGGTCTACAGGGAAACAAGCATTACCCAAAATAATTTATTTGATAATAATCTAACATAACTGGATTGCAAGAAACAAGAGATGAAATAAAATGGAATACTAATGTTCACCAAATGATCAAATACATTAAGGACCACCATGTTTAACTAATTATTCTCTCTATATAATAAGAGCCTTTTCCTCCAGTCCTAACATAAGCACAAAACTTAATTCTATTATGCACTTGCGCTGCTTGCCTAAGTCCCGTGTGTATGAATTTGCCTCCTCACACTGCCCTGAAATGTTAACCACTTGGGTTTGCGCAGCTGACAGCTCAAGGTCGCCTGGTCAAGGGCGATGACCAGCATGGGAAGTTTCCCGAGACTGACCCCGCTTATACAAACAGATTAATTCGCTTGTGTTTTGTTTAGAAGGTAAAAGTTTTTTTCTTAGGCTTACCCAAAATTTACCTGGGAACAGCGTGAAGACCACGTGGTCACACCAGACTTTGCAAGCAAACCAAAAGATAAACAAAAATAAAGAAAGAGAGAGAAAAAAAAGGTTCCTTATGCTTATAAATGAAATAGCGGGCGGTTATCGAATGGAAACGATTTGAAATGAAACAGAATTTATCACGTGCGGTGCTCTACAGAGGAATGTGTACAAATAAAATATAAAGCAAACAAATTTTACGCTTTCTGAGATTTCACTCAACAGTGTTTGCCTAACGGATTCCTAACCTCTGCGAGAGAGAGAGAGAGAGAGAGAGAGAGAGAGAGAGAGAGAGAAGTTAAGTATACCTTAGTTTTACCAGACCACTGAGCTGATTAACAGCTCTCCTAGGGCTGGCCCGAAGGATTAGACTTATTTAACGTAGCTAAGAACCAATTGGTTACTTAGCAACGGGACCTACAGCTTATTGTGGAATCCGAACCACATTATAGCGAGGAATGAATTTCTATCACGAGAAATAGATTCCTCTAACTCTTCTTTAGCCGGCCGGAGAGTCGAACTTGGGCCTCGCGAGTGCAAGTCCACAACTCTACCGACTCCCCACTGAAAAGCTTGAGAGAGAGAGAGAGAGAGAGGTTAAACTCTCTGAATTCCAGCAACAGGAAATTTGTTGATTGATCCACGTGGGATCTAAAACATGTGCCTAGCTATTCCAGAACGACAAAATGTCTGGATAACACAAGGAGGAAATACACGTTCTATTTCCTTTTTTATTTTCAACACTTCG
>NC_089791.1:2603883-2606383 GCF_040412425.1 Macrobrachium rosenbergii
ACAATATGTGTATGTGTGAACTATTGACCTAGGCTAGGTGATACACTCACAGTATCCATCTGCATAAGTCAAATAGGCTATTACAGCTGTATCTAAGATAAAGCTAATGGTGATGAGACTGATATTTTACTTACTGAATCCATTTATACTGTACTATTATCATATTATATCATCATTGTAATGTGTATAAACAACGATTATCCGCCAAAATGCATTTATAGAGGTAAGGCTAATATTTATGTTTTCAGAATCAGCTGATTAAGCCTATTAGTGAAAGAATTAGGAGAATCATTTTTCATTTGCCAAAAAAGCACGAATGTATTGCTAGAATAACTATTTCTATCTTTGTACATGATTGTAAAATGGTTATACAAAGGTAAACTAACATACTTTATGTTGAAGTAAAATCCCTCAAAATTACAAAATAGCTGTTTTCCGATTCGACGCTTTTTGTGTCAGTTCTTTGGTAAGTGGTTGTTAATTATAAGGATGGTTATGAATTGTTACACAAACCATTAGTCTAGTAATCTTGTTTGAAAGCCTAGCCTAGTACAAGCTACAGAAAATGAAATTCAATTTCATTTATTTAACAAGGAGATGGGATTATTGAGGAAAATGCGTTAGCCTGATGTTAGCTGGGCTATAGAAAATGCAACTTGTGTGATACACGAGCTACATATACAATGAAATCATGCTTAGGAGACGAAATTTTAATGGTCTCTCTCTCTCTCTCTCTCTCTCTCTCTCTCTCTCTCTCTCTCTCTCTCTTTTTTTTTTTTTTTTTGTCACAGTAACATTTCTTTGTTTTAATAATTTTGCCCTATCATGGAAACCGTGTTTGTGCAAAAACACCCTTTAGCACACACGGCATTTCTCAATGACTGTCCATTGCAAGTTCATTTTAAGAACACTACTAAAAGTCCACTGATCATTTTCTGTTTTATTTGAATTACTGATTTTCCATTTCACCCCATAATATCGGAAGCTTTAATGGTGTGCCTGTGTGTGTCTTTACATCTGCATGTGGCATTTCATCAATACTGATGTCACCATTTCTACATAGTGGGTGCGTTCTTGTATGTGCTTTTGAGTGCAGTATCACGTTTGCCATTTTTTTTCTTTTTTGCTTTTCTTAATGTACTCTATAGTATTTCATTACAAGTTTAGTTGACTCCAAGTATGATTAACACACATATATAAAAAATAATATTTTATCATTGTTGACATCTTATTTCTATTTACCAAAAAAAAAAAATTTAAATGCACATTTGTAGGTGTTGGTAACACGTGTTATTCACAACTGAAGCCTTAGTTCACTAATGCCAGGGAATGAGTGTGTGCATACATACTTACCCTATGCACACGGTTGCGTTTATCTTTTGAGTTGAAAAATGAAAAATGAGAAAATATTATACAAATATAAATGAGAATGTAGTAAAGTATAAATAAATAAATTGAAGGAGTGTGTGTGTAACTACTATATAGACTTGAATGTAAGCTATACCTCAGTTGTTGTTCTGTCTCTGTCTGTCTATCTCTTCCTCTTTACCATATTTCTTCTTCATTTTTTTTTTGTACTGTACATATCCTTTAATGAAATGTGGAAGATCATAAACATGAAAACAGAAAGCAAAGCAGGCTGTAGCAGGTTCCCCAACGCCAGTGAAAGTGTGTGTGCATATGTATGTACCCTAAACCCACGATTGCATTTATCTTTTGGGTTTTAAAAGTACAAATTTAGAAAATGCAGTAAAAGTATAAATGAGAATAGCCTAAAATATTAATAAAAAAATGAAGGAGTGTATGTGCTACTGGATTGGCTTCAGTGTAAGCAATATCTCAGTTTTCCTCTCTCTCTCTTTCTCTCTCTCTCTCTCTCTCTCTGTTTGTCCATCTCTCTACCCTATCTCTTCTTTTATTTTTTGCTTTGTTACAATAGAGTGCTGTATATATCTATAAATAAAATGTGGAAAATCATAAGCATAAAACACGAAACAAAACAAGCTCTACCAAGTCAAACATCTACCTAGCCCTCTTCACCCATCCAGAACTACATCCCCACATCCCCACCCACTCCCAGCCAAGGAAACAGGTCCCCAGCTCCTCACCTTCCAAAACAACCATAGTTAATATTCTGCTGAAAAGCATATTGGCATTGTTGACATTTTTACTTTTATCTGCACTTCTTGCCTCATGGTATCATCTCCTATGCCTTTAGTGGAACACTGATTGTTCTTCCTTTTTTTTTTTTTTGGCGGGGGGACAACAGAGTATCGTACCCTTATGTTTTCGTTGAAGGTAAGCTGTTTTACTATTGGAGAGGAGAGCGACCACTTCGGTATTTATAGATAAATTTCTAAGCAGAATCCTTGTTAAAAGTATATCATAAAATGGGGAAAATAGAAGATGAGAGAGAGAGAGAGAGAGAGAGAGAGAGAGAGAGAGAGAGAGAGAGAGAGAGAGAGAGAGATCCACTCAAGATTATGGACTTATCCATTAG
>NC_089791.1:2608883-2613883 GCF_040412425.1 Macrobrachium rosenbergii
GCCGCATTAGATGAATTCTTCATTTACACAGTCAGGAAGCCAGATCATAAAAATGACATCATTTGGGCTGCAAAGTTGGATGATATCCAACGATGACATGTGCTACAGCCAAGTTGTGAAATTTCCTGAATGTTTGGGAATTTTTCTGTTTCACAGCCAAACGGTTTATGTGGATCATCAAAGAAAAATGACAGTCATGGGATGGCGAATATTTCTGAGAAACTGTGCTTACTGGTGGAGTATTTCCTTTCTTGAAAGGAAATACTCCACCAGATACTGAAAATGTGTTATCTGTTGAAGAAGTCACATTTTTGCATGATAAGGCATTATGTTTCAAGGCTCTTCAGACACAGGAGCTGCTTCGAAACACTGGTATCAATTTCTTCTCGTCAAGTGAATTTCCAGGTAGCTCCCCTGGCCTTAATGTGTGTGAAAGCATTGGTAGTACCTTAAAGGATCATGCTGAAAGCGCACAGTGAACTATGATGGTATACCAAACCTCGACGACCTGCGAAGAGAGGTAAGCGGTCAGGAAATGGAGTCTGAGTCTCAGCTTTTTACAATTTTCTGAAATTATACCCCTCAAGAATGTAGGCTGTGGTACAGGCAGATGGAGGCCACACAAAATATTAAATACTCAGAGAGAAACTTAAATAAATACCTGTTCTGAATTACTTTTGTTTTTGCCCATATCAATTTTAGTTTTGATGTAGAGGGGGCGCTCTAATTTTGAAACACCCTGTATATATATATATATATATATATATATATATATATATATATATATATATATATATATATATATATATATATATATATATATATATATATATATATATATATATATATATATATATATATGTATATATATATATATATATATATTTATATATATATATAGTATATATATATATATATATATATATATATATATATATATATGTTATGACTATTTATATATAAAACTATATGTGTGTATGTGTGTGTGTGGAAAACTGTGTGTGTGTGTGTGTGTGTGTGTGTGTGTATAAAAGCTATGGGTCAAGTATTTTATGAGTTTCTTTTTACAATACACAGTAGATGAAAAATTAACAGGTGTAAGACCAAAAAACTTCCAGAAAATCTTGAGAGGACTTAGCTGTTGTCTGACTCATTTCTAATTAAGATTGTAAAACTGTTACGTCAGGTATTTCAAGATGTGGAAACTTGCCACGTGACTTCGTGATTGCATTTGCTGGAAATACCCAGGCTCTGGTGTAGGCGTGTGTATGTGAGTTTCTTTTGGGTGTGAAGGGATTAGTTATGAGAAAAATGATCATTCTAAGACCAACACTAAACATTATTAAAAGTCTTTAGGAAGACTTTGTGGTTCGAGACCTATCGATTAAGATTGTGAATATTGCTGTTTGAAGGTAGGAACCACATTTGATTTCCCAAATGGTAGATTGTTTTTTTATTTATATATTGTCTCCTGTGTAGGGCATTTTTTATATTGTGTGTACTTTATAAGTAACATGGGATGAATTCCTGTATCTTTATTTTTATGCTTTCTGTTTAATAAAGGATTTGTTTGACTCCTTCAGATGTTTTGCTGAGAAAGAAGTTAAAGATGTACTCAATGGGAATGTACTGGACTTTGATTTATTTTTACCTATTGTGAGTTACAGTGTAAAGACAGTAATTAGTTAAATATGAGAGACTGTAATATGATTGATCTTTTGGGGAACTTTAGTATTCCATTTTATTTCATCTCTTATTTCTTGCAATCTAGTTATGTTAGATTTTGTCAAATAAATTATTTTGGGTAAAGTTTGTTTCGCTGTAGACCTGAGAGAGAGGGAAAGAGAGAGAGAGAGAGAATGCAGGGCGAGGAGGTAAAGGTATGCATTACCAGTAGCCTTTTTGATGCGGTCACTATCTAGCTACCAATAGATGGGACTCCCCGATTTTGTAGTAACAAGTAAGCAATGAAATTTCATCTTGACTGGGTAACATATATATAAATAAAGACAAAATCAACGAAGGAAAGAGAACCAAAGGAGTGCTGCAAGGCCTTTCAACTTATAGTCCTTTACTTAGCAGTCTGCTAAATATAGTGACTATAAAGTCAAAAAGATCTTGCAGCACTCATTGTTATTTTCTCCTGTGTGAATTTTGTATTTATTTATATATTCATTACATTCCATATTTTCCCTGATTCATTTTATGTGTGTATATATATATATATATATATATATATATATATATATATATATATATATATATATATATATATATATATATATATATATATATATATATATATATATATATATATATATATATATATATATATATATATATATATATATATATATATATATATATGATAAAAGTGAATGTTTGTAAGTTTGTTTGGATGTTATTGAAATCCAAACTGCTTGACAGACTCAGAAAAAATTTTGCACGCGGCCCCTATGTCACCCCAGGAAGGTTTATAACTCGAAATCAAATCCCTACCCCTTAACAGACATACAAACACAGACAAATAAATGAAATTTTCATTTTTACCGTTGCTGTTTACCTTTTCCTCAATAGCTTTATGGGAGACGCCGGTAACTTGCGCAGAAAACTACCACTTTTTCTGTTGGAGACATCATTAAACTCCTCCCACTGCAAACTCTAATAAAAAAAAAAATTAACAGATGTGTTTGACTATTAGTATTGCTTTCATTATAACATAGATTTTTATCAGAGTTTTATGTGAATTTTAATCATAATTAATGATGATTATTTAATATAATTGTTAATTACCTCGATAAATTATATACTGAAAATCTTTATCGGCAATTTCTATAATTAAAGTTTCAGTTGCCTCAGTCGAGAACGACTTCCCTATCCTCGCATTAGCCCAACATCAGCATATACGATATTTCCTTTTTTTATTTGTTCAAATGCGGATCCCTCATTAATTCGCTCGTTTTTTTGTGTTTTTACCTCTGGAATTCGCTATAGCGACTGCTTCGTGACAATACGGTGATGTATTTCGTTATATAGTCGGTTTAAATGAGGTCTGAAATTAATTATGGGGCAATTTGGCACCACCACCACCACGAACGACTGTGTCACCATAGAGCAACCACCTCTACCAAACTCTCTCTCTCTCTCTCTTAAGGCATCATTCAAATAATCTGGAGCGGAATTTATCTATGAGGTTTTTAACTATTGAAAGTAAATTCATGCTTGCAATCTTTCTCTCCCTTTCTCTCTTTATCTCTTTCTTCTTTCTCATTTATAAATTCCCATTATGAATGGAGTTACATCAAATCATACTAGGAAGAACCCGAGAATGTTTGCCACAGCAAGTCAATCATTCTCTCTCTCTCTCTCTCTCTCTCTCTCTCTCTCTCTCTCTCTCTCTCTCTTTTACCATTTAATCAGATAAGTGCCAGGATATATGTTAACACACAAACATATATATATATATATATATATATATATATATATATATATATATATATATATATATATATATATATATATATATTATATATATATCATGTTTATTAAAGTAACGAATTCAAGAAAGAATTTTTCATCGCATGAAAGAAAAGTATTTTCATGATAGTACACATATTTACAAAACAAAATGATTCAGGGGATATATGAAAATTTTCTAAGTTCTTCAAAGTTCTTCTGGGCAACACCAGGTTGGTCAGCTATATATATATATATATATATATATATATATATATATATATATATATATATATATATATATATATATATATATATATATATATATATATATATATATATATATATATGACTATTTATCACATCACCGTGATTCATATACAATATATATATAAATATCCTTTATATCAAATTCACTCTATTTAAAAAAGAATTTTTCATATATGAAAGAAGGGAATTTTAGTTGGACTTATTATCAAAAGAAAATTGATTCAGTAAGGGATATATGAAAAAAATTTTTCTAAGTTCTGAAAAGTTTATCTAAAGGACAACACCAGGTTATATATATATATATATATATATATATATATATATATATATATATATATATATATATATATATATATATATATATATAATTATAAGGAGGAACAGAATAGCCAAAAGACGTGGTAAAATTGCAGACATTATTATTTCTTAGAAATTGACAGAGGCATTGTTTACACGTTTAATTGCCCTAAATGTAATTTTGGGACCTATGTGGGATGTACCAAGCGCCTACTTAAGGTGCGCATCGACTCTCATAGGAGTGCCAGCCACCGTACAGGCTTAGCTTTAAGCAAAAAGAAAATAGTGCCATTAGACTTCATGCTATATCTTGCCACCATCATATACAATACAGTGATTTTCAAATACTCGGACAAACAAAAAACAGCCATTCGCTTCCCTTTTTAGAGTTCCTCCATATTAAACAACAATCACCAACACTCAATAGCCAAACCACCTCTGTTCCATTGTTCATTGCATAGTTTGCTTTTTCTTTTTTTTTTTTTCTCCACACATTTATTTCACCCTCTACCAATCGCAGTCTTCTAATTCGCCCAGTTGTCATTTAACTACGACATGATCAGTAGGTTCTCCAGTATTTTGTACTACATTACCATTTTTATTATTTTGAATATTCATTGTTTTTTTTCTCTCTCTCAGTATCTATCTTCTCAGTGATTTTATTTGACGAGTTCTGTTTAGTACGTAATTTCGTATTACTTAGTCATTGCTCTTTTGTAGTTAACTTAGGTTTTTATGTTCCTTTTTTACTTTATATTATTATGTATTTTAAAGTTTTGTCAATTATAATTGTTTTAATACTTTTAGATTTAGTCAATCAATATAATTTTCTTACTGTTTCTCTTTATTTTTCATGTCATTCTATAGATAAGTGACCCTGATGATGGGAAAAGTTATGTATTCCCGAAAGCTCGGCGGTGCCTCTGTTAATTTCTTAGAAATAATAATTTCTGCAATTTTACCACGTCTTCTGGCTA
>NC_089791.1:2618883-2638883 GCF_040412425.1 Macrobrachium rosenbergii
TATATATATATATATATATATACATATTATATATATATATATATATATATATATATATATATATATATATATATATATATATATATATATATATATATATATATATATATATATATATATATATATATATATATATATATATATATATATATATATATATATATATATATATATATATATATATATATATATATATATATATATATATAATATATATATATATATATATATATATATATATATATATATTATATATATATATATATATATATATTATATATATATATTATATGATATATATATATATATATATATATCATAATATTCATACATATATTCATGTAAAGTGTATATCTTTCCATGATTTTGTTCTAGTTATAATGTATTGTGTGTGGTGATGATGAGTGTTGAGATATCGTATATAGTGTAGTGTCAGATCTCAAAAGAGTTGGTGATTTAGATAACCTAACTGTGTAACTTAGAATTAGTAATATGTTTTAATAATAACATAGTACGTGATCGTGCATTTTGTCTCCCAGCAACATGCGTTCTGTACTCATGATTTCGTACATTGTGTTTTGCCTCAAGTTGTCCACGCAAAAGATAACGTGTTAACAAGCGAGGGAATGGCAGTCAAGTCGTTTAGGGTTTTGTCTCATATGAGAAAAAAGACTAATGATTTCTCAATGTTTCACATACTGTTCTGAAAACCAACTTTGGTTCTTTGCTTTCTTTTAAAAACATGCCATTTATGGTTAGCCAGCTGCTGTCTATTTTGATCGTGTTGAGATTTCTTTATAAGCTTTGTCCCATACGACTTTCTGGTAAAGACGTGTACCTATTGAGAAATGCGAAAAAGTGCTGCACTGAAGCACATGGCAACTGCTTCATGTTTAAGAGTACATTGCTTTGATCACTTATAGTTCTAGCTGGAATCCAAAAGTTTACTCATTCTGATTTTAGAAACCATTCTTGTGGTCCCCTCTCTCTCTCTCTCTCTCTCTCTCTCTCTCTCTCTCTTTCCTGAGATCTGAATGTAGGAGAAGTGTGTAACGGCACCTAGCAAAAAAGAGTGTTTTGTGACTCTCAAGCAGCTGCATTTCAGGTGATTTTGTGAAAGTTTTCTCAAGCTTGTGTAAGGTAAAGTGAATTTTACTTATTATTACCATGGTATAATAAGGTATATTGAGAAATTTTTGCCTGAGTGAAATTGTTTTGGTAAATCTTTTGTGTATTTTTGTGTGTTCTTGTGTTTGCAATCTCTTAATTTTTCCCATTTTATATATTGGTGTTTTAACATTTATTTACTTAGCATTTTTTAAATATTTCTTGATAATTTAGCACTGCATTCTTGATTTAATTTTCATTTATTAAGATTTTCTTGATAGTTTAAATATTTCTTGATCCATCTAATTTCTTGATAAATTAACCTTTGTAATTTAACTCAAGAATTAATTAAATTTTGTGTTGTTTTCAAGTAACAGTAAATTTTTTCAGATTGTGAATTCTAATTATAAATTTTGAATTTAAAAATAATGGTTGTATTAAAAAAAACAGTGTTTCATTTGTTGACCAACAGTGAATTGGATTAATTGTTGTGCTTAAGGCAAAGTGATAAACATGTTTTGTTCCTTTAGTTTTGCTGAAGTGAATTATGACCAGGGAAACAGGTAAAGTTGTTTGATGGAGTGATGCCCTTTTTCTCTAGCATATTTCTTGTTTACTTGTTGATGCCTCACACATGTTTTGATAAATTTAGTGTGATTTTTCACGTGATTAATAAGCATTTTAAGGAATCATTGTTACCTTTAGAGTACTCGGTCGTAATTTTTTATTGTTATGAGAGTTCAGGTATCTGGCTGAAGTGAGGTAAATTTTTGAATTCTGTGATTAGTTTTGTAATAACCAGGTACTTGGTACACATATTGACAATATATATATATATATATATATATATATATATATATATATATATATATATATATATATATATATATATATATGTGTGTGTGTGTGTGTGTGTGTGTGTGTGTGTGTGTGTGTGTGTGTGTGCGTGCGCTTGTGCGAGCGTGTGTGTGATGTAATTGTGTCGTTATGTAGAAATATATGATTATGTTATTCCTCTCTCTCTCTCTCTCTCTCTCTCTCTCCCCACCTTTTTTTAACAACCAAAAGAGAAAAATGATAAAAATAGATAAACAGAACCACATGAGGAGCATTTTCGGTAAACGCCGTAGCCGGCGAAATTCCTCGGCATTCTTTTTCCTTCCCAACTAAATAGGTCCCTTTCAGGGGATCTTGACAGCGTTGCGAGGGATTTCTAAAGAACTAATACCTAACATATTTATTTTCGAAGAATCGTCCTTTTCATGCTTTTTTAAAGGCACATAGGGGCAGTGTTAGGATTGTGGTTGGGGATGGAGGATGGGTGCCGTGACTCCATAAAGTTTGGCAGTAAACCTTAGGACTTAGTTTTAGTTAGTGATGCTCAACAATAAATGTTTGATCCCAGCCGATAGAAGGAACTGTTTGCTTAGTACAAGTCATCGTTTAGCTGTAATTTCCAGGAACAGATTCCACTTAACTTTAATAGTAAATAATCCCCCGATTCGAACGTATGGTTCGTTTGACTGAAAGTTAAAAGTCAACTTTTTTAGTTTTTCGACATTTAAACCATCGTGAAATCGAAGTCAGCAAATTTTTATTTTTTATCATGTCAGAAAAGATTTGAAAAGTTAACCGCCCATTTATCTTTCTGAACGCATAACTCTTTACAAAGTATAGTGATAAGATAATGCATTCGGAAAATTTTCTATCTTGCTTGGATAGGCATTGGATATCCAGCTGCCAAAAAGTTTAAGTTTGAATAGCATACACGTAGCTAATTACATAGCCTAAGTAAAAGAGTTGAACTGTGAAGTGAAGGGCAGAGAAATGTGTGCACCAGACCAACCTGAAATATTTTACCAAAGAATGGAGTTTCCTCTTCGTAGTGTGGAAAAGGATTTGAATTTTTGATTTGATGGTTTTGTTTAGTGTGCATCATGCATCTGTTGAACACCCACGCATATAGACACACACACGTATATATGTATGTATGTATGTAGACAGCTCCCGCTAAATGATAGGGCTATTTTCCCCCAAAACAGATTGGTAGATGAAAGGTATCATATCCAAAGCATTACAACTCTGGGTTAATAAGATAATGCTAGTAGCCACTCAGAATTGATAGAGAATTAATCGACCAACTCGAGAGCACTAATTTGCAGTTCTTATTCATGTAATCGCACTTTAAACACAAAACATTCTTGAAGAAGTACTAACTACGCAATGATACAGAAATAAAATAAAAAACAAAATGGGCAACAAAACACAGTAGCACACACAACGACTCCGCCAACGAACTCTCGAGCAATTACACATCATTTGCAGCACTCCCGAGAGAACGATTGCACATTTGCCAAGCCATGCAGCCAAGGTAAAGAGAACTATTAGCAATGAAACGAAAAAAGGCAAAAGCAGCAAGGGTTATCACTCAATGAGCGGTTGTGCCGCTGTGACGAGACGACTGTGCCGGAGAGAGCTGGAGGGAGCGAGGGTGGTGGGCGAGCCGGGACGCAGAGGAATTATTCATCATCCAAGTGCGAGAGAGACGATGAAACACTAGGCACGTGCCTATGCAATTGCGAATTTATAGGTGAGAGCATAAATCTCATTGAGCTGCGTGGACTCAGGACATTTCTTGAAGCAGCACTTTCAACTTCGCTACGTAGTGATGTGATGAATTGCCAAATTCATAATGTCGCTCAGTGCTTTCATAGTATACAGATTTGAATTGAATGCGTCGCAATGCTGGAATTCTAATTTAAAAAGTATATACTACAGCATTATCTTTAAACCGACGTCGCAACTGCATTAATGTCAGATTGTATTTAATTATGCAATTGTTAATAAATACGAAATGAAACACTGCTACCACAGTACTGTAGGTACAATATTAATAATGCTGTAAGTTCACAGAATTGTAAAGAACCATATTGCATACATTAATGTAGGAAATAAAAAATACACACTGTAATAATAATAATAATAATAATAATAATAATAATAATAATAATAATAATAATAATAATAATAATAATAATAATAATGTACAATTAGGCTACAATATTCTACATCACTTTACAAAATATATCGTTCAGATCTTATTCTTTTATATATTCCATATATTAATTAGTTTTAGAAAAACTTTTAATAATGCGGAAATTAGAATCATAACAAGTAAAAAATATAACTGCAAGATAATTCCTTGTTTTATGCAGGTTTTTAGGTATTTGTCCGAATCATTATGAAATATTTCATTATGTTTAGATATGAACAGGGCTACCAACCTTGTTATCAAAGAATTGCCTGTATAATAATCTTTCTGTTACATATGCCAATTTTCATTTTAATATCATAGAAAACGTTGAATTGAAATAGAATATTTTTACAAAAAAGATGAAGGAGAATTCAGATATATCAGATAAAGAAATTGTGAATATTGCTTTTGCAAATGAATGGTTTAATGGGAATCACAGCCCTAGAATGAATGGTAACTGGTAACGTCGTGTGTGTTTTTGCGGGATACACATATCTATACACTAAATAATCACGATGTGAATAACATTCATGAACTGAAACTGGCTAGAGAAACCGCTTTTATTGAATACTGTATATGGGATAAACATAATTTTCTGTTGTTTTTCTTTAATTGTATTCGAAAGAATGTATGGACTTATTTTTGGATGTTGGTGTTCAATTATATTCGAAAGCATTTATTGAAGTTTTATTAGTTAATATCTTTCTACTATATAAAATTTTTAATGTCAACACCTTGCTCATTATCAATATTATCTACCACCCATTACGGATGTTATTAATATATGGAAATACATTATTTTTGTTTTCCTGTTTCACCTCATTGCGGCGGGTACAAACATTTTTCTCTCATGGAGTTACTAAATCAGTCCTCAACCAAACCGTTTCAGAATTAGGTCAAATGGACAATTCAAGGAAGTCATTCAACACTGAAATGTTCAGTTATATATTATATAAAAGAATACATTATTGATTATGAAAATTTAATACCACACAAATACTTATTAAAAAATCATCTGCACATTATAGGATTTCCCGCTTTTCACAGATCTGGCAAGGATCATTAGGCCTGGCTAAACATTTATAGGTTAATATCAATATTTTTATTTTATTTTTATGACAAATAAAAAAATGTAATAAAGAGTTTTGTTTTTAACTCTGTATACGCAAAACATAGAGGCCTACAAATTTTGAGTGCTAAATTAAAACCCTCTTCAGGCCGAACCCCTTAGGGAGGTAGCGCCGTCAGTGCACCTCATACGGTGCAATGTAGGCATTACTTAAGGGTCTTTGCAGCGTCCCTTCGGCCCCTAGCTACAACTGCTTTCATTTCTTCTACTGTACCTGCGTTCATATTCTCTTTCTTCCATATTGCTGTCCACCCTTTCCTAATGATTGATTCATAGTGCAACTGCACGGTTTTCCTCCAGTTACACCTTTCAAACTTTTACTGTCAAATTCCGTTCCAGCGATGAATGGCCTTAGTTGTCCCAGTGCTTGGCATGTATGCCTGAAATCTATAAATCAATCAATCAATCAATCTTCAGACCGAAAAAAATGGTGTAGTCCGAGTAACAGGAAAAATTTAATATCACGATTCCCGAAAAAAAATACGAAAGAACGATTATAATTTTAATTTCCTTTAAATGGAATGTTATTTAGCTCGCTACCAGGAGTCGCATTGCCCGCACAGCATCCTTTAGCGAGTGACTCGTTCATTTGTTGCATATGAATGAAGCCAGCCTTGTGCAGGAACGGGCTCTTGCTCTAGGGCAACCCGTAACCAAGTGACAGAAACATATTTAGTCAGTCATCATGGCACATTGTGCGCCTGCGCTCCCTGGTCAAAAGTTGCCAGATACTGTTTGCTGAATACTGCCAAATGTCTTTTGTCTGAAACATTAAAGGAACTGATGCAATATTTTGTATCACGATGGGCTCGTATACAGAAGAGTCGTTTGACTGACACATCAAGTACAGTATAGTATAATTCTGAATTTAAAGAAAAATATTACAAAGACTGCATAGGAAGTCATACGGGAGTGAATAAAAATTTTAGGGAGTAAAAAATTGAATATCTTACAACTGATGAATAGTTCTTCGGTCGATCATGTATTTATCGCATACACACACACACACACATACACACACACACACACACACACACATCTATCTATATATACATGTATATATATATATATATATATATATATATATATATATATATATATATATATATATATATATATATATATATATATGTATATATATATGTATATATATATATATATATATATATATATATATATATATATATATATATATATATATATATATATATATATATATATATATATATATATATATATATATATATATATATATATATACATATATATAAACAGGTCATATAGCTGTAAGCTTCATAGTATCTATCAAGGGGTCATCTGGGAAAAGGTAGCACGTATATAAAAACAACAGTTTATTTTGCCGACGGCATTTCGCAATATCTCATTGCATCTTCAAGGCTGTAATTTAAAAAAAAATATAACTTAAAAAAAGAAATAAAATAACAATTTTAAAATCACTATAAAGAGGGACACAACATACCTAAACTGTGTTACAATAGTTTCCAGTAAAGTACTTTTATAGATCCCTCAAGAAATTTCTTCAGTTTAAATTACACAGTTCCCCATTGGTATATAAAGTCCCCAAATTGTTTTTTCTTTTAATGCAAAATTTCCTTTCATTTACAATAATAAATTTTGATACACGTTAATTAACCTATTAAACAGAGAATTACCAGCAGTAAATTTCAAACTTATCCCAAAAAACCCTCTAACAATAGGTTCTTTTTTTCAGATATAAGGACAGGTTGGCCCCCCTTTTGTCATCCAACATTGTATATAAATACACATGTCCCAAGTGTGAACGGGGAACTTACGTTGGATGTACAAAGCGGTTGCTACAGGTCCGATTTCGCTGTCACCAGAGAGTCAGTTTCAGAACTGGTTGCAGACTGTCCAGACCCGAAGCCTCCAATATACGTAATCACGCGTTGCACTGCAAAACCGACATCAATTTTGCGGACTTCAAAATCATATCTTCTACGGAAGACGAGGGGGAACTTACCACTTTAAAGTCGATCATGATTAAAACTACCATCCCCTCGTTAAACACTCAGACAGCCTCCACACAGCTGTTCATAACATAACAAGTTGTTTGTTTATATTTTGGTCTGTACCTCAACTTTTACTTACCCTCTTTCTTTTATAGATGTTTCGGTTTCTCTTGTAACTCAGTTTAGGTACGTCGTGTCCGTCTTTATAGTGATTTTTAAATTGTTATTTTATTTAGTTTTTTTTTATAAGATTTTAAGTTCTATTTTTGTAAAAATTACAGCCTTGAAGATGCAATGAGATACTAATAAACTTTTGTTTTTATATACGTGCTGCCTTTTCCTGGATGCCCCCTTGATAGCTATATATATATATATATATATATATATATATATATATATATATATATATATATATATATATATATATATATATATATATATATATATATATATATATATATATATATATATATATATATATATATATATATATATATATATATATATATATATATATATATATATATATATATATATATATATATATATATATATAAATAAAGTCGAAACCGGTCAGGACCTACATATATCTTATTTTTACATATAATGTGTGATAAATGAATCACGTACAAAAGTGATAATAATCATATATATATATATATACACACACACACACACACACATATACACATATATATATATATATATATATATATATATATATATATATATATATATATATATATATATATATATATATATATATATATATATATATATATATATATATATATATATATATATATATATATATATATATATATATATATATATATATATATATATATATATATATATATATATATATATATATATATATATATATATATATATATATATATATATATATATTGTCAGAGATATATTCCTCCCTCATGTAGATGCCTGCGCATCATTAATTTTGAAAGGCAGTCTGCTATTCGTTTGGCTGTCGGGCTGGGAAAATTGGTGGGCGACGGGCGGAAACAAGCATAGTTTGAACCAGATCAGAGCTGTTAGCACCAGTGGGTAGCAGATAGGCCTCCCTTCCCCCTCTTTTCACCCTCATCAAGTGATGTGGGAGTAGTTAGCGCCTGGGAAGGGTTAATAGGTATAGTGGGACTGGCATCCAGGTAGGACCTTAACCTCTAAGTAATTAATATTTAAGGATGCTTTTCCTCTTCCCTCTTTGCTGGTTGTCTTGACTTGTTTGCAGGAATGTCAGACTAAAGATGAGGCCCCTACAAGACGCCGCTGGCTTTGGAAGAGCAGACGCGTTCTCATCTCAGTACTGGGCGGAAGCCATCGCCCATCTTCTCCGCTTAAGCTGGTTGAAACTATCATCGACGAATGGCCGAGTCGATTGTTTGGTGCCGCAATTATCAGACAAGGAGAGACCCGCCGATCCATTGCGCCCTGTGTCCGATAATTCTGACTGCCTTTCAAGTCCTGAAACTATTCCTGGCCGCAGTCCGATTCCTGAAGTCCGTTGTGGCCCCGCCAAATTTTATATGAATTATTTTTTCCCATCCTGGAGTTCAATCCTTCGCAGCAATTAATGGAGAACCCTTTAATGTAATTTTGGCCTAACCCAGGTTATTATTATTATAACGGGAATAATTGTATTGTACATTGGCCCCTTATTAATTAGCTTGCTTGTTGCCAATCACTGCAGTATTGCTCTCTGTATATATTTAATGAGCCTGCCCCTTGGGTACCATTTTGCGTTGTTTGTCTCCTTGTTTAATTGCTATATATCTGTAAATTAACCCCTTTAAATTGTAAAAGAATTCTAATTCCAAATGGCGACCTTACTCATTCAATTGTAAAACCAGGGAAAATGTAAGGTAAGTTTCAAATAACTTCCTTTGTTCATAATCTGGGTGCACTTGGTTCCGTTGCAGTCATAAGTTTTAAATTTGTTCAATACTCTCCCCAACCAAGACGACCAGTTTATGACACACACACACACACACACACACACACACACACACACACACACGTGTGTGTGTGTGTGTGATGACTGTGTGTGTGTGTATGCGTTTATACACACACACAGATATATATATATATATATATATATATATATATATATATATATATATATATATATATATATATATATATATATATATATATATATATATATATATATATATATATATATATATATATATATATATATATATATAGATAGATAGATAGATAGAGTTAGAAATATAGTTATGGTAGACAGACTGACAGGTTTCTTATCAGCAGAATATAATCATTCTTGTGCATTAAACGTTTAAAAATCTGGAAACCAGACTTATTACAGAGTGAATCGGTATATATTTATCTGCAGTTTGTTCTGTTGGAAATTTTGAAGAGCCCCACAAATTATGTTGATTTCGTAATCGAGCCTGACAGTCAAGACCTGGGGCGCGTTATAATGCAGCCCGGGCTCGGTACAAGACTGGTTCTAACTCGAAATGGGATATTTGTGTTACGTTAGCAGCGGTCGTCAACCCGAGGGGAAAAGGAAACCGGTGTAGCTCCATTTCATTCTTTCCTTTCTTGGCCATTTTTATTTCTTTCTATCTTGCTCTTTTTCTTCTCATGACAGCAAGCATCTGCTTGCTTGAGTGTCTCGCACTCAGGAAGTGGAAGGAGAAAAAGCAATGGGAAGGCAGCGATGGACGTGTGGAATAAAGCCTTTCATGCCGATAAACGTGAGTTTTTGTTGTTTTATATTCATGTAATATGTTCGCTAATTAATGAGGTTTGTCGTTGCAAGACTCATGGAGACAGCCAGACAGAGCGAGAGATAATAAATGAACCTACTAATTTGCGTTTAGAACTTATGAGTCTGCTGGCTTTTGTCTTTCAACAGGGCTTTTTATTTGCTTTGAATGTACCAAGTGCAACGAGCCACATTGATTTGTGTCGTTATATATATATATATATATATATATATATATATATATATATATATATATATATATATATATATATATATATATATATATATATATATATATATATATATATGTGTGTGTGTGTGTGTGTGTGTGTGTGTGTGTGTGTGTGTGTGTATACGCGTGTGTGTATATGTGTGTGTGCGTATTTGCCTGTCTGTGTTTTCTTTATGATACTAACTTACAGCCACCAGCTTAATCAGCTCAGTGGTCTGGTTAAACTAAGGTATACTTAATTTTTTTGCTGAATTTGAAATTATCAGTGTAAGGATTTCGTGTTGTTCTCAGGCGTTGTTTACAATAAACGCTTCAAAGGCCAAGAGAGCCCTTGTGTTGTGAATTTAAAAATGCAAAGTAATTGTTCGTGAGTTGTTTCAGAGGAATTTTTTTTTTCTTTTTTTTTTAATGCCAAGGTTTTCCCAATGTTTGCTCTATGAATGAATCCATTATCGTTTGTATTTCTTATTTCTTTATTATTATTATTATTATTATTATTATTATTATTATTATTATTATTATTATTATTATTATTATTTATTTATTTATTTCATTTTTTTTGTCAAGATCATGTTTCGTTGAACTCTGCATTCAGCGTACTAACAGGAATCTGCATTCATGAGCTATTGTGGCACAAGGGAAATAACAGGCCATCGATCCTTTCACAGTGATTCTCTCTCTCTCTCTCTCTCTCTCTCTCTCTCTCTCTCTCTCTCTCTCTCTCTCTCTCTCTCTCTGATAGAAGAGAAGGGAAGAACAACAGACGTGCCTTACAGTACTCTGTCAAAAACTTATACCGTTATGTAGGTAAAAACGAAATGACCTCGAAGAGGTAATCTTAGCCCAACCCTTTTATATTATGATGCTTTTTCTATTCCTAAATCGCTCAGTGATCTTCGTTATATAGTCTTATTCTTATATTTAATTTTATATCTTGAAGTTTGAAAGTGGTATAAAATTTTACAACACATTTCATCTCCTTTGTCCATAAAAAGTTTCTGCAGTTGTGTTTGATCCATAGTTACAAAAAATACAACAACATATTTGGCTGAAAATAGATCTATATAAATGATAGAAATGTCGAGTCAAAGTCTATCTCTCTTTATCAAAATTGCGTTCGTAATCCAAGCTTTCTGAGTTGTGTTGCTATTTTTTCATACAATACCATTGTCCATTACATGATGGTGTTCTTTGGGTTTCTTTTGTATCAACAAAAGGAGCTGTGTCCGGGTTTTCTTTTATATTTGTTTATTCCTCTGTCTGTCCATCATCTCAAAGTACTTAAGAACAATAATACAATAATGCAAGCACTTATGAATAGTTTCCCAATAATACTAAAAGATATTTATATCAAAGTCCACGTAATTCATGTGACAACCTTTATATTGGTGAAACTCTTTATATTGGTCAAAGTGGAAAATCATTTGAAAAGGGGATAAAACTTAAAAAATGCATAAATATGTACAAATGGACAGTGTAATTCTCGTTCAAGTTAAGGAAAACAATTATTCCACTCATTGGATGGGGCAGAAAAAAAGGATAGTTTGATCCAGTACTATTGTAGAAACATAATCGAGTCCAGTTTCGTAAAAGAATGCTTTTGTAAGAATATGAATATCAGTCAAGGCAGGTAAAACCTCGATCAATTGTTTTAAAAGAGATGCGTGTCATGTATAGATTTTTACGCAGGGTAATTAACACAGGACAGGAGCAAAGGTGTGAGCCCACTAGTAAAAATGAACAAGAGCGTTCAAAGAGTACTGGCCTTTCACGGTAATGGGTTTACTGCTCCACTTTTTTACTCTTATCAGGTGTAAGTATTTTTTCCAAAGACTAAATTATATACACGCACATATATATATGTATGTATGTATATGAATATATATATATATATATATATATATATATATATATATATATATATATATATATATATATATATATATATATATATATATATATAGTTTGTGTATATGTATATATATATATATATATATATATATATATATATATATATATATATATATATATATATATATATATATATATATATATATATATGCATATATATATGTGTGTGTGTGTGTGTGTGTGTGTGTGTGTGTTACTGTATAAATTTCTATTACTACGTATCACTCCTTTTTGCTGTCTTATGAGTGCTGAAGACGAAATCGGTCAGGATTGATGTCCATTGTTTCATTTTTCCCTGTGGTACATTTACATATTTATTTATTTATTTATTCAACATTAGACCGTTTCCCCCAGTAGGGACCGGTGACTCAAGAAAAAATGCAATACAACTGCAACTGCCACATTCTTACTTTTAATAGCTGTTTGAGTCCCACGTGTGTGTATGTGTTTATGTACGTGTGTGAGTTTAGGATTTGGTCTGAAGACATACTTAAAATACCAGATATGCACTTTTTCAGCTTTAAAGAGAAAGGAAGGATATTCGATATTGCCTGTAGAATTATCCCGGTAAAGAGAAACTATCAAATTAATTGGTTAAAAGAATATCCGTATTGTTGCCATTTCTTCCTTGAGCATATAAAGTCCATACATAAAATGCCATGTTCATCAGTTGGACTGGCAAGCGTGCCATTGAATGTTCCAGAGCAGTACATAAACATCTTAATGTTTCAACAAATTCAATTCAGTGTTAACGGTATTGCTTTAATTTTTATTAGGTCTCTCTCTCTCTCTCTCTCTCTCTCTCTCTCTCTCTCTCTCTCTCTCTCTCTCTCTCTCTCTCTCTGATCTAAGAGTCTCATGGCGAAGGGTACCTTGTTGTGTAATTAGCATAATAAAGGAGCTGCTTCTTCATCATTAATAGAGTTAAGGTATCCATTAGGAAAATTAGCATTTGTCAAGATCCTGAGGTGCTTTTAACTTAGGTGACTGGGATTAGGAGAACACCACCGTTTGGTCTCTCTTGCGGATAATCATTCGGTTTTGGTGGGAAATCTAATGCTTAAATAGAGAGAGAGAGAGAGAGAGAGAAGAGAGAGAGAGAGAGAGAGAGAGAGAGAGAGAGAGAGAGAATAAGCAGCAGAAGTCTGTGCATTAGCGAATATGTTGGAAAACGAATAAAGGAAAAGAAAAGAAGTGCAGGTTTCGTTTCTTCCCATCCTATCCTTCCCACTCGTCCCCATCCCACATTTTTCCTCTTTTTTATTTCATTTTTTTACCAAGTTCAATTCCTTTCACCACAAGCAGTCTCGCGTAAGCTGGTCTTTTTTCCAGATTAAATGTCAACTTTAATTTCGAGAATTTCGCCGTTGTCCTTTTTTTCTCTTTCCCTGAACTTTCACAGCAGGCAACTTTCATTCAGAAGAGTTAAGGCCCAGAGAGTTTCCGGTGGTAGACGCTTTCATTTTTCTCTCTCGATGTTATATGAAATTTTGATGTCCCAGCTATGTCTTCATATTATTAATGATGACAGTTATAGGTAGTGCAAACATTAGTGACAGTTAGAGGTAGTTTTGAGTGAAATTGATGAATTAATGTTGTGGTCTTACCTGTGATCTTTTTCAGTAATATATATCTTGAGCGAAGATTATGTAAGTAAGACTTTGTAAGTAATACTCAGGCTATACCCGCACGCATTGCTCAAATATTCCCCCTAGGGACTCTATAGATTCGATGGCCTCTCACTCCCAGTGACTTTGAAGATTGTTGGTTTATACTTTCCCCCTAGGGGTCCGTAGTATAAACCAACAATCTTCAAAATCACTGGGAGTGAGAGGCCATCGAATCTAAAGGATCCCTAGGGAAAACATTTGAACAATACGGACGGGTATAGCCAGAGTATTACTTACGAAGTCTTACTTACATAATCTTCGCTCAAGATATGTATTACTGAAAAAGATCACAGGTATGACTACAACATTAGTTCATCAATTTCACTCAAAACTACCTCTAACTGTCACTAATGCTTGCACTGCCTATAACTGTCATCATTAATAATATGAAGACATCGCTGAAACATCAAAATTTCATATAACATCGAGAGAGAAAAATGAAAGCGTCTACCACCGGATGTAGGAGAGAAGTAGCTGAGATTGATTTTACTCTCTTTTTCACTATTTTCAAAATGATTATTCACCCTTTTTCATTTGGTCTTTTGTTGCTTTATTATCCTTTCACATTTTAGTGAACTGTACGCCTTTGCAATAAATTTCACGAATGAATGCACCGTGATACACATTAAAAGCATATTCGAATAGTATTCAAGTCGAATTTCCATTCTTTGTGACAAAAATCTTGAAAGGGAGTTCATGAGAAACTTATTCAATTTGTAAGTATTATCAGAGAAATGCAGTATAATAGTCAGTCGGAATCTGATGTGATTCGTGCGTGATTATTGGTCACTGGTTGACAAACAATCGTATGTTAGGTTAAATTCACCCAAAATATAGTTGTTATCGTTGCACACAAACACGTCCGCGAGCGCGCGCGCGCACAGACACACAGACACACAGACACACACATATACAGTATATATATATGTGTATATATATACTGTATGTAGTGAGTATATATATATATATATATATATATATATATATATATATATATATATATATATATATATATATATATATATATATAGATATATATATATATATATATATATATATATATATATATATATATATATATATATATATATATATATATATATATATATATATATATATATATATATATATATATATATATATATTAGAAATGTTGAAAACATCATCGCCTAAGTTGGAATACGACTAATTTATGTCAGTTACAAGCTTGAAGCTTTTGTCGCTCTAGAAAAAAAATATCAAAACTGTGAGAAGAAAGTCTTATTGATTCGTCTTTGTGATCTCTCTGATGTTCAATTTTACATTCAGTTTTTCGGTTTGGCTATAGGGTTGCTTAATTTCGACTCAGAGGAAGCCAAAAAATTGCCTAATAATAGGTCTGCTTGTCTTTTTTTTAAGAGTTATCCTTTTTATTGATGAGGCAATGAATTTGTCATGTCCTGGAGCATTTGATTCTGTTTACTTGGAGTCAAAACAACGCTACTTTAACGAGTAGCGTTTGGTAGAAAATCCCTTCGTAAAATTTTGTTTATGTAATTTAAAAACCCTTGGTGGTGAGGCCATGTGATCCTGATGGTAACGATTAGATATTTCACCCTATGCTCTGTTTACGGTTCTTCCAGGAGCAAGAGCCCCTGTTGGCATGAGGCCATGCTTGATCTACTCCACTCACTATGATAGTTTACTTAATTTCTGACTGTTGTCTGGTTTAACCCGAGGTAATTTGTGAGTTCACGGGTCTCTCTCTCTCTCTCTCTCTCTCTCTCTCTTTCTCTCTCTCTCTCTCTCTCTCTCTCTTGTAAATGAATCTATATTCTTAAGCTGGTGTTATCATCGGGGCTTCACTATTTTTCACTATAATAAATATAATAAATGTAATAAAATTGCCAAAGTTTTTTGCTGAATTATTGCACCCATTCACTAATTTTAGATTGCACATTCTCTTAGCTCGAGTTCTGAGGAAATTGTTCGTGTTATATAACAGGCTTTTTAGTCCCAAATTTATAACGGAATGGCAAATGATATGGACGTTGACAAGTAAAGTTGCCTGCAGTCAATAACGGTTTATGTCAGTAACTGATAAAATGATTACTTTCGTATTTACGGGTTAATAAGTTAAAAGAAATGCTTGTTAAAATTTTTATATAAAATATAAATGTTTCATTTTATTCATAGTTAACGTATGAAGTTTCTCATATTCTACTACTACTTCTTGTACTATTACTATTTACTATAATAATAATAATAATAATAATAATAATAATAATAATAATAATAATAATAATAATAATAATAATAATAATAATAATAATAATAATGAAAGTACTAAATCATCTCTGTAAACGCAATAATGACAAGATTAATATTCACTACAAAGATCATTTGTCAGTTCAAATATTCCTTGTTTTACTATATCACTTTCCGCTGTATTCAGATTTTGTCTTTGGAAATGGAAAGCAAGCACCCACTGTCCACATACACTTCTGTTTGAAGTACGCTACCTCCTCTTCGTCATATAACTGTAAATACAGACATCGAATAGTTAAAACAAAATTATATAATTTTTTTGTGTGGTAAATCTTCAGCTATCTTAACGTTCAAGCAGGAAATCGATAGTCTTATAATTAAATGCTTAGCGTTATATATATATATATATATATATATATATATATATATATATATATATATATATATATATATATATATATATATATATATATTATATATATATATATATATATATATATATATATATATATATATATATATATATATATATATATATATATATATATATATATATATATATATATATATATATAATATATATAAATATATATATATATATATATATATATATATGTATGTATGTATGTATGTATGTGTACAGTATATATTATACGCACAGGGTGTCCATAAAGTCTCTTCACAATTTAATGATACATTACAAAAGCGATTGATGAGATATCTTAATCAGATTTATTCTATGTACTCAACAGTTATCAAAGATTTCCATCACATTGCAATTGTGTATTTCAGGTACCCTGTTGATGAAAGAGGTATTGTTAAATGAACCCCTAAAAAATGGGTACGCCTCAGGGAAAGACACAATGTGTGTCATGGTTCACTGAAAGAAAATCAGATACGGAGAATTAGCAAAACTACAGAACTAAGTTTGAAGAGATCTACCGTCACATTCGTCAATTCCTGCGTGGCACAAAAAATTTATGGAGACAGGGGCAGTGTTGGATAAAGGGTGGAGTGGACGACCAAGAACATCTAAGGAAAACATCGATCGTGTAAGACAAACCTTTGATCGTTCTTCTACAAAGTCCATCCATACTGCTGCCAGATACTTACAGCTACCACGTTCAACAGTGCACAGAGTTCTAGACAAAAACTTGTAATTGTATGCTTACAAAGCGCAACTCACACAGGCACTTGAGACAAATGACAAACCAAGGTGAAAAGAGTTTGCAGCTAACATGCTGGAACAAATTTCTGAGGATAGCACGTTCCTCAACTGAGTTTGTTTTAGTGATGAGGCAACCTTCCATGTTTTAGGGAAACTGGACACACATAATGTAAGAATCTGGGGATCAGAACATCCCCATGTGTCTAGGGAACTTCACCGAGATAGTCTAAAGGTGAATGTGTGGTGTGGGATCATGTGCAATCGAATTGTTTGTCCATTTTTCTTCAACGAGACATCAATTACTGCAGATGTTTACGTTGACCTTTTGACTGAATATGTGGCACCGAAACTAGATGACCTTCAACCAGCCATCATTTTCCAGCAAGATGGTGCGCCACCACATTGGGGACTGCATGTACACTGGTTCCTAAATCAAACATTTTCAGACTGGAAGGGATGGTCCAATTCCCTGGTCACCTTGTTCACCAGATATCACTCCCCTGGACTTCTTCCTATGGGTTTATGCTAAAGATATCGTGTATGGGGCAAAGATACAGGACATCACTGATCTCAAGCAAGAGATCTCTCATGCCATTGCCACCGCTGATGAGACTATGCTACAGCAAACATGGCAAAAAATCCAATACCATCTTGATGTGCTTTGTGCAACTAATGGTGTCCATATAGAGGAGTATTAAACTAGGCAAAAAACTTCAATAACTATTCCTTATTTTGCAATAATTTCCACATATTTCTCTGTTCATTTGCATTTGTAATATATTTTTCAAATTGTAAAGAGATTTTTATGGACACCCAGTATGTACACAGGGTGTTTCGAAATTAGAGGGCCACCCCTCTACAGCATAAACTAAAATTGATATGGACAAAAACAAAAGTAGTTCAGAACAGGTATTTATTTAAGTTTCTCTTCGAGTATTTAATATTTTGTGTGGCCTCAATCTGCCTGTACCACAGCCTGCATTCTTGAGGGTATGATTTCAGCAAATCACAAAAACTGAGACTCAAACCCCATTTCCTGAGCACTTCGGTCACTCTCTTGGCAGGTCATCGAGGCTTGGTATACCGTATTAGTTCACTGTGCGCTTCAACACGATCCTTTAAGATACTACCAGTGTTTTCACACACGTTAAGGTCAGGGAGCTACCTGAAATTCACTTGACGAGAAGAAATCGATACCAATGTTTCGAACCAGCTCCTGGTTCTGAAGAGCCTTGAAACATGGTGCCTTATCATGCAAAAATGTGACTTCTTCAACAGATAACACATTTTCAGGATCTTTGAGGAAAGGAAATACTCTACCACTAAGCACAGTTTCCCTGAAGTATTCGCCATTCCATGACTGTCCTTTATCTTTGATGATCCACATTAATCGTTTGGCTGTGAAACAAAGAAAAATTCCCAAACATTCAGGAAATTTTACAACTTGGCGATAGCGCATGTCATCGCTGATATCATCCAACTTTGCAGCCCAAATGATGTCATTTTTATGATTTGGTTTCTTGACTGTGTAAATGAAGAATTCATCTGATGTGGCAACATGGAGAAAGTCAGCTTCACCCCAATCTTTAAGAAATGAACCACAAAAGCGTGCATGGTCTTCTCTCTGTTGCTGAGTGATGCTGGGCTTGCTGATAACATGAAATGGCTTGATACCAGATTTTTTCAACTCAAGATATATAGCACTATACCATCTCTTCTTTCCCCTTATTGTTTCTAGTTCAAGCACCAATTTACGTAAAGACTTTTTTGGTCTACCCACTGCCTCAGCTATGATGTCTTTTGACTCCTGAGAAAGGACTTCAGGCCTTCCAAGATTCTCACTCTTTTCACGATGACAGTCATATGGATTTTTTTCCCAGTTTCTTTTAAGAAAGGATTCATCTCTTTTAATGTATTTAGCTATCCAGGAAGGTGAAATGAAGGATGCGCCAGCATCCCTGACCTCTCTGAAGGTTATAGCCCGGATTTGGTCAATCCATCTGATTTCCTCCAAGTCGTTAGCCATGGCTGTATCTAACTCTGTCACTCAGTCTGAAAATACAAGAAATGTAAAATGAAAAATGGCTTAATAGAAACTTGAAATAATGTACTTGGAGATAGGCTATAGCAGAAAACTTCACAACTTTCCATTTGTTCTGAGGAGGGGGGCCTCTAATTTCGAAACACTAATTTCATATATATATATATATATATATATATATATATATAAACACCAGCATATACAGTATATATATATATATATATATATATATATATATATATATATATATATATATATATATATATATATATATATATATATATATATGTATATATATATACATATACATATACATATACATATATATATATATATATATATATATATATATATATATATATATATATATATATATATATATATATATATATATATATATATATATATATATATATATATATATATATATTATATATATGTATATATATATATATATATATATATATATATATATATATATATATATATATATATATATATATATATATATATATATATATATATATATATATACATATATATATATATATATATATATATATATATATATATATATATATATATATATATATATATATATATATATATATATATGTGTGTGTGTGTGTGTGTGTGTGTGTGTGTGTGTGTGTGTTTTGTGTGTGTGTGTGTGTGTGTGTGTGTGTATGTATTACTGTTACGTGCTCAT
>NC_089791.1:2646383-2648883 GCF_040412425.1 Macrobrachium rosenbergii
ACAAATAAACAAAGCAATCATTACAATAAATCAAATCAACAATAAAGTACAAGTCACCAAACACTTTAGCTACATCACAAATAACCAAACAGTTACATTACAGATAAACAACAGGCAGCATAAATAGAAAGCAAAGCTTAAAACATAATTAACAACAAACAAGCAGCTTAAACATTATCAAACAGCATTAAAAAATACGCTAACTCAGGGTAGCACAATACAAAAAAACAGACTACCTCCATAGAGACATCAAGACAGACCCAGCTGTCGAAGAGGATGAAGATAATCAGAACGAACTCGGTGAAATTATCGAATCAGCCAGTGACTGCAAACAGGAACACATCAACACACAGATTATCATGGCAGAAACGTCGAGACAGCAAATCTGCTGCCAAACAGGAACCAATTCCCCAGATGACTAGTTTAGTCACCCAACCATCCTCTGCTACCACAGCCAACAGGTGTGTGATACCTGCTGCAAAAAAAGGACTCCTTGCTGCTATACTGCTCATACCTAACTCGCTGCCATACCAAACCCGACTGCCGCAGTTAATACGAAGGCGACAGACGTCAACTTCGCAAACAAAACAAATACCAGCAGGTAAGGAGACAACACCCACAACAAGGGAACAATCTGCTAATGATTGTTAAAAAAATCAACCTCTAAACATCACAATAAACATATATATACAGATATACATACATATATATATATATATATATATATATATATATATATATATATATATATATATATATATATATATATATATATATATATATATATATATTAACCTGTGCGTGTGTGGGTGTATGTAAATTCTTTAACCACTGTGACCTCCTAAGTTCATGATTTCTTAATAGCTTTTTATACTACGACGATCACTGAAAATGAAGAAACCCTACCTCCTCTTATTAGATTCTAGTCAATTTGCGATGGTATGGTCAACCTAACACGAAGAGGTATATGTATATATATATATATATATATATATATATATATATATATATATATATATATATATATATATATATATATATATATATATATATATATATATATATATATATATATGTATATATATATATATATATATATATATATATATATATATATATATATATATATATATATATATATATATATATATATATATATATATATATATATATATATATATATATAATGACGAGATAACCTATGAAGAAAATAACTGCAGAAGCATCTGATGGATAAATGGTGTTTACAAAAGTGATGAAATCCACATTAAACATCCATCCAAAACAAGCATTATATATATATATATATATATATATATATATATATATATATATATATATATATATATATATATATATATATATATATATATATATATATATATATATATATATATATATATATATATATATATATATATATATATATATATATATACCATTTTATCCATCAGATGCTTCTGCAGTTATTTTTCTCGTAGGTTATCATCGATTAAGTGTTATCTTTTGAGTTGTAGTAGTTTATGGATATCTGGAGTGGAATATACATCAATATTCTACCATGAGACCTATGGTTGCATTGCTTGATTTTGTTGGATGTCCCGGGTGACCTGATGTCGTTGGAAGGAGGGAGGGATGCACACTTCTCTCATGTCATTGAACTGACGATGCTCTTCTTGTCTCCCAAGTGGAGTCTTCAGCGATTTCCTTCAGAAGGGATGCTCTCTTGGCTTCTACTCTTCTTAGGATATGGGCTTGCTTAGCTTTATTTTCGTATTTGCTCCAATCGTGATAAAACTGTTTATGTTATGTAAGCAGGTTTTTATTCCCAGCGACATCTTCAATTTGTATATTACTTCGATTTTTTAAAACTATATTGAGGCCCTTCTCGTGGTGCTTTCATGGGAAAAGTCGCTTGTGAGGATCGGGCGGACATACTCGCGCTCACATTGCGCTTCTAGACTTGCCGGAACGGAAGGGCCACTGAATTCCGTCTGGGCATCGGAGAAAACCAGATAAGCACACTGTGTAGGGAAACAAAAATTGGAATTTATGATGGGATTGTGGAGCCAGTTTTACTCTGTGGAAACGAAGCAGCGTTGTTGAATACAAAATGAAAGAATAAGGTTAAGCCATGGAGATGAATTGGCTGCCTAGTATATTTGAGGCGTGGGGGTTGTAAAGGATGGAAAATGTCGTATATACTACAATGTGACGGATATGTTTTGAGGTGATTTTATCATGTGGAACGAGTGGAATATGACAGGGTACTGGAAGATATGCACACTGCCAAGCGTCAGGACGGAGAGGAAGAATGCCCTTGAAAGTGGTGGTTAGACGGTTGTGGTGGCAGGTTTAGTTTAGTTCAGTTGAATGAAGCAGTGCTGTTAAAATTTTTTTAATTGGTGTCACACATGAATGGATAGAAATGGGTTATTGGTAGCTATAATATATATATATATATATATATATATATATATATATATATATATATATATAT
>NC_089791.1:2668883-2672246 GCF_040412425.1 Macrobrachium rosenbergii
GCTGGGTGTTTCAGAAATTGAGGCCCTCACTCCAGGGCTAAATGAAAAGTTGTGAGACACACTGCTTATAACTATGCTCCAAATTTTCAATTTCTATTAAACCATTTCAGCCTACGTCTTCGAACTGGTGACGGAGTTGCAACCGCTGACTTCTTTGTTTTCGAAGAAATCAGTCCCGAACTACTAACCTTCGAAGATAAAGGATAACTGTTGCATCCTTCCTGGATAACTAAACCGACCAAAAGAATGATCGCTTTCTTAAAAGAAACTGAAATCATATGACTGTAAATCGTAAAGTGAAGGGAAAGCGGAAGGCCTGAAAATCACGGTACGGCGTAACTTCGAGCGTGGAAAAAAATATTTACGTAAATTGTGTGAACAGAAACAGCAAGAGAAAGAGATGATATAATTTATATATCTTGAGTTGAAAAAAATGCAGTATCAGCTTCCATTCCTCATCAGTAAACCCAACATCACTGAAACCATCTGCCGCTGGCGATTCGTTGCGGAGTATTGACTTTCTCCATGTTGCTCTTCTGCAGTCAAAGCAAATCATAAAATGACATCGTTTGACTGCAATTGGATATCGCTTTGACGACATCAACGTATCATGAAGTTGTAAAATTTCTGAATGTTTTTTTGTTTTCACGGCGAAAGCGACCAATGGTCATCAAGATGAGGACGGTCATGGGTGGCAGTACTGAAGCGAAATATTGAAATATTTCCTCAAGATGAATGTGTTATCTGTTGAGAATGCGACCCTTGCACCTGTTCCAAGACCAGGGAACTGGCCGGCCGTGACTATCATTCTTCTCGTCGAAGTGGCCTTCCCTTCCCCCAACACCCAACTGGCCTGTTGTATCTTAAGGATGTTAACGTGCTGACTATACCAAGCCTCGATGTTTCCCTGCGAAAGTGACGCTTCAGAAAATGAGGTTGCTGGTCTGCCTCAGAAATGCGGGCAGATGGAGAACACAAGCTAATGGAAATGCTCGAAGAAAGCAAATAAATACCTGTTCTGAACTACTGACGTCATCATTGGCCCATGCTGCCAGAGAATTGGCCCTCTATTTCGGAGGCTTGCCTGTACGTACTGGTGTCATAAAATGTAACGCAATTTGATAAATATGGCGAAGAAAATATGTGGTGACTGCGAAAAGCAGGAAATGGTTGTGAGGATTTTTAACACAATTCTCTACTATATGGACACCATTAGTTGCACCAAGCACATCGAATGTTGACGAACACTGCCATGACTGCTGGCGATGACAGCTGTTGTAGTGCTGGCGTCGGTGATGTCTGCTGGCATTATGGGAGAGTCCGGGGAGGTATATCTGGTGAACAGGTGACAGAAAGTGTTCATCCTCCGGTCTGAAAATGTTTGATTTTGAGAACATGTACATGCACAGTCTGTGTGACACCACAGCATCTTGCTGAAAATGGCTGTTGAAAGATAATCTAATTTCGGTGCCACATATTCAATCATGTAGTATCTGCAAATGATGATAATGGAACGAAAAAATAGTTAAACAATAAATTGCACAAATCCACCACACATTCTGCTCGGTAATCCCCTAGACATGGAGGAGATGTTCTGTCCCCAATTCTTACATTATGTGTGTCAGTTTCCCTAAAGCCGGAGAGCCCACATGTCACTAAAACAAGCTCAGTTGAAGAACATTATCTCAGGAATTTGTTCAGCTGTTGCTTCTGAAGCTCTTTTCACTTGTCCCCGGTCTCCAATGCTGTGTGAACGCGCTTTAATAATACAATTGTCTGTTGTGCGCGTTGAACGTGGTAATGTAGTATCTGGCGGCAGTATGGATGGCACAACAAGCCAGCATTTTGTCTTACACGATCGATGTTTCCTTGGGCCTGTTCGCGGTCATCACTGCCTTATCCACTTGCTCTCCATGGCACATTGCCACGCAAGAAGTGACAGTAACGACGGTAGATCTCTTCGAAACTGGCTGATTTTGCTAATTCTCCGTATCTGTTCTTCGGTGAACATGACACGTGTCTTCCCTGAGAGCCTGCCCATTTAGAGGTGTTAACAACCGCGCTATCGGCAGGAGTACCTGGCTTTAATTGCAATGTGATGAAATCTTTGACTAACTGTTGACTATGAATAAATGATTACCTGTCTCATCAATAAACTTTATAATGTATCATTAAATTATTAGTATGAACACCCTGTGCTACACATACATGCATACATACATATATATATATATATATATATATATATATATTTATATATATTATATATATATAACTGCTATATATATATATATAACATATATATATATATATATATATATATATATATATATATATATATATATATATATATATATATATATAATATATATATATATATATATATATATATATATATATATATATATATATATATATATATATATATATATATATATATATATAACGCAAACATTTAGTATAAGATATCATTACTTGAAGCGACAGACAACTGAAAGATTTACACAAATGCTATAATTTTGTTTTAACTTCGATATAACCTGTTGGTGCTATGACGAAGAAGGTAACATGCTAAAACGAAATGTGAACACAGTGAGTGCTTTCCGACCCAGACAAAATGTGAAATACAACAATATGTAAAACGAGAATATTTGTTTGACAAATGATCTTTGTAGTAGTGTTAATCTTTGTCATTACATTTGAATGATTTAACTTTTCGTGTGTGTGTGTGTGTGTGTGTGTATTATTATTGTATTATTATTATTATTATTGTATTATAGTAAATAATAATAGTACAGAAAGCAATGATGAAATATGAAACTTTCGCCACATTAACTATGAATAAATGGCTATTATATTTTATATAAAGAATGCAACAAGCATTTAACAACAATAACCGTAAGCTCAATGTCGGTTACTGACATAAAACAGATGTTGACTGCCGAAAACAACACGTCGGCAATCATAATGTTGCCATTCGTTGAGACTAAAGCTGTTATATAGCACGAACAATTTCTCGGGGCTCGACTGAAATCTGGGAGTAGTGAATGAGGCAATAATTCGTGGCTTTAACATTGTACATTGTTATATTTATTATGATGAAAATAGTAGAGCGATGACAACGCCAGCAAGATATGAATTCGTTTACAGAGAGGAAGAAGAGGAGAAGAGAGGAGAGGAAGACCGTGAGCTCTGATTTCGAGGTTAAACAGGCGGCAGTCGAGGTAAGTAAACTATCATGGTGATTGGTGCTTTCATGCCAACCGAGGCCTTTCCTGGAGCGAGCTTAGTAAACGAAACATGGAGTGAAAATATCCCCTCTGTCGTTACCATCGAATGTCACGTGTTTTCAAGGACACAAGT
>NC_089791.1:2672746-2677746 GCF_040412425.1 Macrobrachium rosenbergii
AGTGCCGTTTCAGTTACATTACTAGGATTCATTTCTCAACAGACTGGACTTTGCATCACCTTTCTTAAACCTTTGTGTTTGTTCATTAAACAATTCTACCTTGTTCCTGGTGATGGTGGCTGTTATTGGCTTGGTGTTTGTCTAAGGCCTCGTCTACAAACATTTTATACTGCTCTTGGCCTTTCAGCTGTATACTATAGAGCACTCAACTGACTGCTGGTCCATGATGTCCTTTGAATGCAGTGCAGAAGATCCTGGCTTTCTTCCTCAAAGGGCTGCCCATGCCATCAATTGCACTTGCTAGTGCGTTCACCTCTCTAGCGAAGTGCTTTGTGTGGCATCTGTTTGCTCATGGTGGTTTCTCTGGCCAGCACATTCTGTTTCCCAACCATGGAAGACTCAAATTCAGAAATGATGCGGATGAGTTCTGGCCCTGCTACTGCCCAGCGTAAAGGGCATCTGGATCCTGTGTCAAGCCAATGATCCCTCCTTCTTCCTTCATCAAGCCATTGTTTTGTTCATGGCCCTGGTCAATGCTCATGAGAGAATTTTCGCCTGGATTTAGCCATCGCAAACTTGCCCTGTCGGAATTCTCGAGCAACATCAGGATGAGTGTTTTCCAAACTACACATATCTCTCACATATACTGGCACCCAACGGGCATAATGGGTGTGGTTGAGACTGAAGAACCAAGGGACCAACTTGGTCAGTGTATCTATGTACAAGCTAAAGTCACCCACACGTAGTGACGATGCGAATGCCAACACAAGCAGCTCCAGTTCAGTGTTGTGTACCAATACTGAAACTGTGGGCTTTCTGATTTCCGTTTGGTGCACCAACTGTTGAAGGTCTCAGGATCCTCACTGTCTGTGACATACACATCATATGCCTTCTTCAGCAGGATATACAATGCACATGCAGTGACTTGATGGGCATGTCTGGTACGGGTCACATGAGATGCCCTCAGGAAAGATTCAACAATGCCTGGAGTAGCAAGTTCTGCTTCCTGAAGAGCCTCTACCCAACCGCTACCTTCAACCAGTGACCCAAGACTTTGTAGCTTGTCATCTCTGTATGAAGGCCACCAGTATGACAAACTTGTCTTCACCAAAAGTGCAGCAAACTCGGGCAGCTGCTGCAGTTGTAAGTCACCTTTACAAGCAAAGAAGAAAGATAATATATGGCATGTATATAAATATATGTAGCAACATTGGTTTGTATAGGCTTGTCAGTGGCTCATACCGCTTGATATTATCTTTGTCAATACGGTTGCTAAGAAAATGTTCCCTAGCAACCAATGCTATTGTCCTGCAGAGTACAGAGAGTTCCATATTAATAAAAACACAATCTCCTATGTTGTAGACATTCAAATATTTGATATTGTTTTTAATAAAATGATATTGCATGTGCTATTAGTGGATATTATCGTCCGGGGTTGCTGGCTGTCAAGCATAAAATGTTGCCTAGCAACCGTTGCTAGGCAAATACAGTTCACGAGGCTCCACCCTGAAAATGTTAGAGTGTGGTGTAGTGGACATTTATGCCAAGTTCATGCTTGTATCACCATCTGAGCAATTTTTTCACCTATAAGCTTGGACTATATATATATATATATGTATATATATATATATATATATATGTATATATATATACACACACACACACACACACACACACACACATATATGTATATATATATATATATATATATATATATATATATATATATATATATATATATATATACACACACACACACACACACACACATATATATATATATATATATATATATATATATATATATATATATATATATGTATATATATATATATGTATGTATGTGTACAGTATATAATATACTTTTAGAATTGTCCATAAAGTCTTTACAATTTAAAATATATTACAAAAGCTGATTGATGAGATATCTTAATCAGATTTATTCTATGTACTCAGTAGTTATCAAAGTTTTTAATCACATTGCTTTTGTGTATTTCCAGGTACCCTGTTGTTGTAAGAGGTATTTATTAAATGAACCCTCTTAAAAATGGTACGCCTCAGGGGAAAGACACAATGTGTGTCATGGTTCACTGCAAAAAAAAATCAGATACACAGAATTAGCAAAGCTACAGAACTAAGTTTGAAGAGGTCCGTCACACGTCCATCTACGTGGCACAAATAATTTATGGAACAGGGACAGTGTTGGACAAGGTGGGTGGGAACATCTGGGGGAAAAACATCGATCGTGTAAGACAGGCCTTTGATCGTTCTTCTGCAAAGCCCATCCGTACTTCCAGACACTTACAGCTACGTTCAGCAGTGCAGGAAAGTTCTTACACAAGAACTTGCGATTGTATGCTAACAGAGTGCAACTCATACAGGCACTTAAGAAAATGACAAACCAGGTGAAAAGAGTTTGCAGCTAACATGCTGGAACAAATTTCTGAGATGTTCCTCAGTTGAGTTTGTTTTTTAGTGATGAGGCAACCTTTCATGTTTTAGGGAAACTGGACACATAATGTAAATCTGGGGATCAGAAACATCCCCATGTGTCTAGAGAACTTCACGAGATAGTCTAAAGGTGAATGTGTGGTGTGGGATCATGTGCAATCGAATTGTTTGTCCATTTTTTCTTCTTGAGACATCAATTACTGCAGATGTTTACGTTGACCTTTTGACTGAATATGTGGCACTGAAACTAGATGACCTTCAACCAGCCATCATTTTCCAGCAAGATGGTGCCACCACATTAGGGACTGCATGTACACTGGTTCCTAAATCAAACATTTTCAGACTGGAAGGGATGGTCCAATTCCTAGTCACCTTGTTCACCAGATATCACTCCCTGGACTTCTTCCTATGGGTTTATGCTAAAGATATCGTGTATGGGGCAAGATACAGGACATCACTGATCTCAAAAAGAGATCTCTCATGCCATTGCCACCGCTGATGAGACTATGCTACAGCAAACATGGCAAAAAAATCCAATATCATCTTGATGATATGGACAAAACAACAGTAATTCAGAACAGGTATTTATTTAAGTTTCTCTCTGAGTATTTAATATTTTGTGTGGCCTCCATCTGCCTGTACCACAGCCTGCATTCTTGAAGGGTATGATTTCAGCAAATCACAAAAAAGCTGAGACTCAAACTCCATTTCCCTGAGCACTTTGGTCACCTCTCTTCGCAGGTTGTTGAGGCTTGGTATACCATCATAGTTCACTGTGTGCGCTTCAACACGATCCTTTAAGATACTACCAATGTTTTCACACACATTAAGGTCAGGGGAGCTACCTGGAAATTCACTTGATGAGAAGAAATCGATACCACTGTTTCGAAGCAGCTCCTGTGTCTGAAGAGCCTTGAAACATGGTGCCTTATCATGCAAAAATGTGACTTCTTCAACAGATAACACATTTTCAGGATCTTTGAGGAAAGGAAATACTCCACCAGTAAGCACAGTTTCTCTGAAGTATTCGCCATTCCATGACTGTCCTTTTTCTTTGATGATCCACATTAACCGTTTGGCTGTGAAACAGAGAAAAATTCCCAAACATTAAAGAAATTTCACAACTTGGCGACAAGCGCACGTCATCACTAATATCATCCAACTTTGCAGCCCAAATGATGTCATTTTTATGATTTGGCTTCCTGACTGTGTAAATGAAGAATTCATCTGATGTGGCAACATGGAGAAAGTCAGCTTCATCCCAATCTTTAAGAAATGAACCACAAAACCATGCATGGTCTTCTCTCTGTTGCTGAGTGATGTTGGGCTTGCTGATAACATGAAATGGCTTGATACCAGATTTTTTCAACTCACGATATACAGCACTATAACTTCTCTTCTTTCCCCTTTTTGTTTCTAGTTCAAGTGCCAATTTACGTAAAGACTTTCTTGGTCTACCCACTGCCTCAGCTATGATGTCTTTTGACTCCTGAGAAAGGACTTCAGGCCTTCAAGATTCTCACTCTTTTGCGATGACAGTCATATGGATTTTGTTCCAGTTTCTTTTAACAAAGATTCATCTCTTTTAATGTATTTAGCTATCCAGGAACGTGAAATGAAGGAGGAGCCAGCATCCCTGGTCTCTCTGAAGGTTATAGCCTGGATTTGGTCAATCCATCTGATTTCCTCCGAGTCGTTAGCCATGGCTGTATCTAACTCCGTCACTCAGTCTGAAAATACAAGAAATGTAAAATGAAAAATAGCTTAATAGAAACTTAAAATATGTACTTGGAGATAGGCTATATATATATATATATATATACTCTACTAATAATATTAATATATATACATATACATATACATATACACTTTATATATATATATGTATATATATATATATATATATATATATATATATATATATATATATATATATATATATATATATATATATATATATATAGTATATATATATATATAATATATATATATATATATATATATACATATATTATATATATATATATATATATATATATATATATATATATATATATATATATATATATATATATATATATATATATATAATTTATATATATATATATATATATGTGTTGTGTGTGTGTGTGTGTGTGTGTGTGTGTGTGTGTGTGTGTGTGTGTGTGTGTGTATGTATTGTATTACGTGCTCATGATTTATGTAGCTAATAAACATTCAGTTAAATTGTAGTGGAGATCAGATGGAAATACCTTCATTGATATTCGTATTCATTGTACGTCTTAGGGACGGAAGGTATGGTATACACCTAGACAGCTTTCTGAATAATCTAATCAAGCTGCAAGAGATGTACCAAATCCCTATCACACCCCGAAGATGTAAAATGAATGTCAGTGGCTCAAATATCGTGAACGATTTCATCTGACATCCCTATAACTGCCGAATGTTTATTAATACTAAATACCTAAACATTTGACATTAAAAGGTATGCACGAACCACTGATGTCAGTCTGGAAAGCCTTTTCACTGGAAAGTTTTGTTTGCAAATA
>NC_089791.1:2692746-2707746 GCF_040412425.1 Macrobrachium rosenbergii
AAAGATGAAACTGGAATTGAACAACAACTCGTCTGATATTCAAGTAGCTACAGTGTAATTGAAAACAGTAGGTACACAAATTGAGTCGTTAAATATTTTTACTTTTTGAGTAGTAGTTTGTTTACATTTGCCCCTTATTTTTATATTTTTACGTTTGTGTTCGTTTACAATTATTTTCGTTACATTACGTCTCACCTTTTTAGTTTCTATTTACTGTTCGTTTTATATATTTGGTTAGTATTTTGCTGAAGATTTATTAAGACAATTCATTTTTATTGTAATTTTATTGATTCTCATCCTTCGGTTTTCATCCTGATGATGAGGTTTTACACACGAAAGCTCGTATAATAAGAATGTTCTTCCGGTCTTGGCAATATTATTCATCATTAATAAGATTTTATAGCCTTTTACTGAAAACTATATATATATATATATATATATATATATATATATATATATATATATATATATATATATATATATATATATAAAGGAATATATATATTCTTTGTGGCAATGTTGCGTTAGTTTTAGCCAGTCAATCGAAAATTACAAGATAACGGTAATTTTAGAAAGAAAGATATTAATGTCACGTCAATATTAGAATCCTAAACAAAATAGGACGGTCATTATCTATTTTAATGGTAGTGGTGATGTTATATATTACAAAAGCGTATGATATTTATTCATATGAACGAAAGGTATCAATTTAGCATTTTAAATGAAGACAACAGAAGTCATCAAGATACGTGTTTCTTATTGAATATCTATGCCGAACTTCGCATACAGAATGATATATAATTCCTTTATATATATATATATATATATATATATATATATATATATATATATATATATATATATATATATATATATATATATATATATATATATATATATATATAAAAGGAATTATGTGATATATCATAGGAAGTTCGGCATAAGATATTTCATAAGAAACACGTATCTTGATGACTTCTTTTTCTTCATTTAAAATGCTAAATTGACGTTACCTTTTCGTGTTCATTGCTGTGAATAAATATCATACGCTTTTGTTAACACGATGCAGCAATGTCACCACCACCATTAAAATAGATAATGATCGTCCTATTTTGTTTAGGATTCCAATACTGACGTGACATTAATATCTTTCCTTTTCTAAAATTACCGTTATCTTTAATTTTCGATAAAACTAAAACTAATATAATATTGTCACTTCAAAATCCATATACCATATATTTCACCATTCCAGATTGGCCATTAGCATCTATAAATGATAATGCTAATGGACACGGTGAAGATTCCATAGCTCATGTTTGTTGAAGTTTTGTTATTATTTGAATTTTGCAAGGGTTTGTCAAAATTTTACTCTCTCGAATTTATTTTGTTAATATTTTCGTTTGTGCTCCTACAATTTTTTTTATATGAGAAAAAAAGGCTCTGATGATAAAGATGAAGGATTCGTTTATCAGAACACTTTTCATTAAATTATAAAACTACATAACAAAATTTAGTAGTCTATTATTTTGTAATGCTAAGGAAACCTTCCATATGGTGTATGGAGCTGCTGATGCTTGGATGATTCCTGCATGTGTCTTCATCCTCGATTTACAAGTTATATATATATATATATGTATATATATATATATATATATATATATATATATATATATATATATATATATATATATATTTATATATATATATATATATATATATATATATATATATATATATATATATATATATATATATATATATATATATATATATATATATATATATATATATATATATATATATATATATATATATATATATATATATATATATATATATATATATATATATATATATACATATATATAATATATATATATATATATATATATATATATATATATATATATATATATATATATATATATATATATATATATATATATATATATATATATATATATATATATATATATATATATATATATATATATATATATATATATATATATATATATATATATATATATATATATATACAATATATATATATATTATATATATATATATATATATATATATATATATATATATATATATAAAATATGTGTTTAATGGAATACTTGGGTAATTGTGTATGTGCTTGCAACATACGAATTCTTGCAATAATCAGCGATCTCACTAGTGGAAGGTATGTGACCTAGGTATCTGCTAATTTGTCACCTTTAGTACAGTTACCTATGGATTCAGCACGTGTCAGTGGCAGGTAGGGTGGGTGGAAGTTTCTGTCACTGTTCTGGATCAAAGCTTCTAGAACCTTTTGCCCGGGTTTAGTTGGATTTCTAGGTGTGTCAAAGGAAGTAGGTGTTCGTTTGTATATTGTGAAAATCGGTAGGTGTGAAGGGCTCTTGTGAAAGGCGATGCATTCTGTTTAAAGGAGCCAAACCAGTAAAACTTGATGAAACATTCTGGGATCGAGATTCTCTTTTGCTGATAAGGTAAGTGTTTAACTCAGACATTGATTATCTTTGCAGTGATTATTTTTTGTCATTCTTTTACATTTGTGATTTGTATTTCTGTGTGATATGAACTGAATAAGTTCTGATTTTTAATGGGAGATGGTTCCATTCCTTATAGATAACTTGGGTGGGAACCAAAATCAGTCTTGGCATATTAGCCACCTAAAATGAACTGGCGACAAAATAGACTGGAAAAGTTATTTGGAGAGACTTGGAAATAATGTAGTGTTGCTAGGTGACTTGGTGGGTTCGGGAGTTAATCCCCACCCATTATGTATTCTTGCAACTGTTTAATCTTTGCTTTTTTGGGGTGTGGCTTAGTGGGTTTTCCTATGCAGCATACATAATTTCATTTGACATGGCCTGTTGTTAGACTTGCATAATAAACTTTTATTTCTGTAAACGAGGGTTTTGATTTACACACAAAGCCTTTAAGAGAGAGAGAGAGAGAGAGAGAGAGAGAGAGAGAGAGAGAGAGAGAGAGAGAGAGAGAGAGAGAGAGAGGCGAAGCGCTCAAGAGGGAAAAAGATGCCAGATTCATGTGGGAAAGAGAGAGAGAGGCTCCCAAGGCCATAGCTACCACTCTTGCAGCTTATTGAAGGCAGGTGTGAAATAGAGCTGTTGTTTTCATACAACAGATATTAGTGGCAGCTGTAAAAATAAACACTTCCGGTTTTGAATTCACGCCAAAGAGTTGTATGAATGGTGTTAGTGGTTAAAATAGGTACACAATATGGATACACATTATGAATAGTGCAATATCGGGTGAGGTGGGGTGGGGGTTGAGACCCGGTGCAGTTGGTAACTCGGGTTGAAGTGTATATTGCTGGCTTGCATTTTTTTTTGTACTGGGTGGGGCCTGTCTGTCATTTACAGTTATACAGACTCAGTTTGATTCAATAAGTGTTTTGGTGTGTACTGATTATCAAGTGGTTTGGTGGGTTTTGATATTAGTGTCTTCTTGGTGGCCTTTAATTGAAGTGTGGTTATTATTTTGAGTCTGCGGTGGCTGGGATTTGGTGGAAGGAAAAAAGTGAGTTTTTCTTTGGGGGTTTGACCTTTCAGTTGGTTTAGGGTTTTATTTTCTCTCTTCTGTATTTTGTTTTTCTCTTATTGAATTATTGTGGGGGCTGAAACAGGTTATTTTTATAGGATATGTGAGATAGGTTGTGCTGTGTGGGAAGGGGATGTAATGTCATATGCAGTGATTTCATTCAGGGTCTTCTTTTCTTTTTTTTTTCTCTTATCCAGTTATTTTTGGTGGGGCTATGCTGTGGGTTGTAATAAGGGGTCTCTTCGCATAGCCACTCGGTGTCTCGGCCTTGTTTCTGTTGCCGAGTCTTCATTGGTTGCATGGAGACAAAGCAGGGGATTTTTCCTTCTGAGATTTTTTTTTTCTTGTACGGGTTCTTGTGAGTTAACCTTGAATATCAGATGGCTTCGTGCACAGCTGATTGAGTGGATCGGTGGAGTGCGTATAAGAGGGGGTTTGCTTCCTTAGAGTGTAAGATTTTAAGATTGAGCCATTTTTATCCGTGGAGTGGGGGAGGGGATAGTTTTCGTTCAGTCAGAGATAAGAAGGAGAAAGTCGGCAAAATGTTAGAAGGGAAGACGGCAGATAATAAGACTGCTTCACAGGGTCACAACTTTTGCTTCCCAATCCAGCCCTTTACGGGTTTGGTGAATGGGGTTTTGAGACAACTTGTCAAGATATTTATTGCAAGTGTTCAGAATCATTTGACTATAAAGAAAATCACAGATGATAAAGATGCCTTTAATGAGGCTCAGGGCTTTCTGGCTTTGGATGTCGGAGATATTGGGAAGCGTTGTCGTAGCTTTGAATTCAGAAAATGTTACTCTTAGGATGACTTGAAGAAATTTCTGAGAACTGCCTATGGGGTGGATGAACTTGGTAATTTGGTCCGGGATATGAGGGCATTTTACAAAATTAGGAATGGGCAGAGTTCTGTGGTGGATTTTAGCTCACAGTTATTTGATGCAGCTTCAGACTTGGTAGAGAAATGGAAAGGCTTGGGCTGGGTATGCAGCGATTCTATATCATTAGAAAATTTTCAGAAGTTGCTGCATTTCTAATATCGCTCCTGTGTGATGTACCAGATACAATAGTGAGCAGTTTTGATGGTCCAGTAGAGGCTACCTTGGATGAATCATTTACTGTTTCCCAAATTAAAAAGCACATGTCGAAATGCCTGATGGTAGATAGCACACTTTTCAACTTCATGCTGACAGCCATGACAGTAGGCTAGAGGAACTTCCCGCAGAGAGAATAAAATTTTGCTTCCAGTGGTTTTTGTAGTAAAGGAGAGAGTGATAGAAGATCTACGGATCAAGCACCACAATTTCGTTGCTTCAGTTGCAGTAAGCAAGGGCATATGAAGAAGTATTGCCGAATTAAATATTGTGTTGTGTAAGAATTCTGCACACAATTGGAGGTTCTGTTTGTCGCTCAAAAAGAGTAAAACTAGGCCAATGAGTTAGAATTTTGGGAGCAGCTATAAGAAAGCTCCTCAAGGAGGATATCCAAAGAAGTCCCAAAATAGACAGGAGGGCAGAACAAATGAAAGGGAAAGGATAAAATGTTCACGTCATGTAGGACTTTTAGGAGATATAGGAGAACGGAAGCGGTGGTGAAGGGAGTTGTAGCTGGGTCTAGTCTTATAATTTTTGTGGATACGGGGCCATCAATCAGTTCAGTGGACTTTGACTTTTATCAATCAATGTTTTCTCAGTATCAGCTAAGGTGTTCAGAGGATAGAGTGTGCGATGTCCGGGCTCATAAACTGGACGTCGTAGGAACGACGGATATCTGTTTTTCGCTGGGGAATTAGTCAATATGGGAGTCAGTTTTGGTGGTGAGAGGAGTTGACTTGGATAATAAAGTTTTGTTGGGGCATCCAGTGTGTAATAGGATTGGTATACCCTAGTAAAGGAGGTATAACAGTTAGTGAAACTGGAGGTTTCATCCCATGCATAGGTGCTGAGGAAATGTAGGGGAGTGTAGTTGACATGGGTGATAATAAGGAAATAAGTATGAATAATGAGGAAATTGTAGGAGGCAATCAATCACAGGGTGAAGGTGAGCCTAATGGTGATGGGAAGAGAATATATAAAGATGTTTTAATGGAGGATATAATTTTAGAACCAGGTATGGTTGGTATGGTGAAAGTTGAGGTGAGAGATATAAAAGCAGATAAACAAGCATGTGTGGTGGGAGGCAGTGAGAAACTTAAAGGAGCATTGAGTATGGTTTCAAAAATAAGGTGTTAAATAAAGTGGTTACATGGGTGGAATTGCTAAACTGCAATAATTCGGTTAGGGGGTATCAGAGGAATACTTATGTTGTAGATTTGGAAGAATGGAGTGAGGAAACTGAGTCAGTAGCATTAATAGGGGAACAAAATGGGGAGGCTGAAATGGAGGTCAGAAGGGAGATATTTAGGAATCATTTGGGTGAGGCAGACTATAAAGAATACATAGAGGGGTTAGGTGAGGTTTTAGATGAATTTTCAGATGTTATTGCTCTGAAAGGAGTTAAACCGGGGTTGACAGATGTGTTAGAACATAATATACATTTAGAAAGGGAGACGAAGCCTATTTACGTCATGTTGTATAGAATATCTCTTAAGATAAGAGAGCAGGTTAAACAAGAGCTTAGCAAGTGGGAGGATGAAGGTATAATTAAGCCTAGGTCATCACCATTTAATTTCCGGTTTTTAGTGGTACCAAAGAAGGATGTTTCAATCCATGTATGTGTGGATTTTTGGAAATTAAATGAGAAAACTGTACCAGACATATCCTGTGGCATGTTTACCAGATTTGTTTGTGGAGACTGGAGGTAGTAATATCTATTCGTCAACTGATCTCATGCAAGGGTTTTTGCAAGTGTCACTGAGTGAAGTGAGTAGAAACTTGATGGCATTTTCAGTCCCAAATGGAACACTATGAATTTACAAGAATGCCTTTTAGTTTGTTAGGTAGTCCTTTTACATTTACGAAGTTGGTGAATACAGTCCTCCACAGGGTGTTGGGGAGAATGTGTTTGTTTATATGGATGATATATTAATTGCAACAGACTCTATAGAGGAATACTTAGAAGTGTCTAGAGAAGTTCTTAGGAGGCTTAGAATGGCAGGTCTGAAAGTTAAACTACCAAGTGTGACTTCTTGAAGAAGAATATTGTATATCTAGGACATGTCATTTTGAAACGAGAGAATGATAAGATTAGTGAGATTGTGAATTTTCCTACACCCAGAATAATATAAGAAAAGGGTTCGCTCATTCATGGGAATGGTGGGGTTCTTCCATAGGTTTGTGAGAGGATTTTCTATGTTGTTGTTGCCTTTGACAGATATATTCAGGGATGATTTACAGTCTTCATCGGGGTGAAGCTCAGTAGGTAGCTTTTCAGAAAGTCAAAGATGCTTTAATGAAATTCCCGGATTTTTCTTTACCATTCACATTAGTGACCAATGCCAGTCAAGAGGGGTAGGTGCATGTTTAATGCAGAAATTTGAGGGTAAATTTCATCCAACAGCTTTTTACAGCGAAAAAGTTCAAGACATGGGGGAGTAATGATTGGTTAATGGCGACAGTGGACAAAGATGCTTTTTACTGGTGTTTAGTTAGGTTCATTTTAAGATGTTGATAATGGGGAATAAAGTGGAAGTTCTTACGGATCATAAGCTGTTGTTGGATCTTTTTAATAGGCCAGATCTTTCTCCTAAGAGAGCTAGGTGTTTTTTGACAATTAGAGATTTTGATGCTAAGCTTAAGTACATTGAGGGTAAACATAACGTGGTGGCAGATGCTTTTAGTAGGCATTTTGGAGACACAGAGGATGAACAGGTGTGTAGCGCAAATGGTGAGTGTGTGGACTGGCATAGTAATGTGGTGTGGAGGGAACATGATGAGGATGAGGTTTTAGCAGATACAAAGGCATTTCTTAGGGGTGAATTAGTGAGAAAGGGTTTTATATTGCCTTAGTCAGGTTTGGGGTTAGAGGGTAATTTGTTGGTGAGGAAAATAAAATATAAGTTGAGGAGTAGTAAGGATAATGGGGATACAACACAGATTGTGGTACTAAAGGAGTTGATTCCAGTGGTTTTGGAGATTACATATTGTAAATTTGGTAGTCCACATTTGATGACTGAGATGACGTACCAGAAGGTACGTAATACATTTTTCTGGAAAGATATGTTTTCTTCAGTGGAGAGGTTTGCGATAAAATGCTTTGTGTTTAATTCGTGTAAACCAGCAAGAGCAATGCCTCGTAGACTGGGGTCTTTTCCTATCCCAAGCAGGCCTTTTCAGAGGGTGCATATGGATTTATTAATAAACTTTTATGAGTCAGGGTATGGTCACAAACACTTGTTAATGGTTATAGATGAATTAATGAGGTTCGTGGAGATTTTTCCATTAATGAATAAGATGGCAGAAGTTGCAGTTACATTTTTCAATGGGTATCATTTGTAGATATGTGGTACCAGAGATACTTATCACTGACAATGGGAGAGAATTTTTGAATAGATTGTTAGAGTGTCTCGTGGAAGTTATGGAAATACAGAAATTAAACATTCTTCCTTATAGGCCAGAAGCTAATGGGTTGTGTGAGCTTGCTAATAGGAAAATGCTCGAAGCTCTTAGAGTAACAGTGGGTGGCAACGATACTAATTGGGATAGATATATAGATGTGGTCAGACATAGAATAAATACAATGGTTCGTGACATCATTGGTATGTCACTGGTGGAGACATTATTTGGTTATCCAGTTCAGGGTGCATTTGGTTTATTGGCAATTCCTTCTAGTTGTGATGATACGGTTAAGTCGTTAATTGCTACAGCTAGAGAGACATGCATGTCTTAGAAGTAATCTCGAGTCAAAGATACAAGAGATGGTCGGGAGAAGTAATGCAAAATCAGACGGTGCAAGAGATGTGGTTAGGGATAATGTGTTTTTGAAGATTAATGTCAGAAATAACTTGAATTACAAGATGGGTCCTAAGTTTGAAGGGTTATTTCGTGTTGTAGAAGAGAAGAGGGGAAATAAGTTCATAGTTTTAAATGAAGACAACAGGAGCCACAAAATTAACACATATCGAAGATTAAAAGAACAACTTAATGTTTGGTGGGGGTTTCTTTGTTTTTTTTGGGGGGGAGGGGCATTTATTATTTTTTTCTTTCTCGTTCTTTTTGTTAGGGTTAAGCAATTATTTACAGGTTTTTCTCTTTCCTCTGTTCGTAGATGAGGAAGTTTGGCATGCTCTTTGTCTTGGTGGAGGCTGTGAATGTAGGAAGAAAGGTTTATTTGAGACCTGGGTTGGCAATTGAAGAGGATCGTAAAGTTTGGCTGAATGATGATAGGATTGTAATGAGTGTGGAATTTGAGGATCTTGCGTTGGATAGGACAGAACTGGAATGTTCTCATAATAGTGTTGAAATGCTAATGCGGACACTAGGGGGGGCAAAGCCGGAATGTGATATGTCAGATCCATTAACACGTTTGTTTTCAGAGATTGGGGTTACAGCTGACAGAATTCAGGGCACTATTATAGAGGAAATTACGTGGGTTCTGGACATGAAACCAAATGGTATAAAAACTTTTGTGTGGTAGGAGTAGGAGGTATAAAAGAGTGGCGGTTGCTTTAGCTATAGGGGCAACAGCAATGGCTATAGCAACAATTGGTTGGGTAGCAACTAAGAACCTAATGAAGGTTGAGTCCTTGGAAGCTAAAGTAGCTGATCAAGGGAGGGTTATAGAGAAGTTATATTACAGTAACTTAGATTATGTGAGCAGTTTGAGGATTTGAGAATCATGTACAATGTGTTACAAGTCACTGTTCAGGGGGGTTAGAGGTGACCTAGATTTGACAATAGCTTTGTTTACGGTTCATAAGACTATTTTAAATATTGAGAAAAAGACCGAATCTCTGCTAGCAGAAATCCAATCTCAAGTAAAAGAGGTGATAGTGGTGTTGGAAGGGTGTATTTCTGAAGATATTTTACCTTTAGGGGTGTTAGAGTTGACTTTGAAGAAAGCTGCTTACAAGTGAGGATCAAAACAATCTTCACAGGTAATGATTTATATAGATACTATGGGACAATATGGGTATATTTATCAGACAGGGGGTTAATTGTTGAGATTCCACAGAGTGTGAAGGAACCTTTTTGGAGTTATATAATAAGACCTTTCCTAGTACATATAATAATACAGTAGTGATGTTCGAGGGACTAGAAACTATGTATATAATAGGGAGCAAGTTCCAATCTTTAGCTACTGATTATAAGAACAGGTGTACATCAGTCCATAATAAATATATTTGTAATAGTAAAGGGTTTGTTCTGGGGGATATTTTTTTTAGGGGGCTGTGAGTTTCAACTGACACATGCCGTAACTGCTACGAAATGTAGTTTTATACCAGTTCTTGATGACTATATAGTAATGCCAATGGAAACAACTTCAGAATTTTTTTGCAGATGCTGCATTATAACAAGGATTTGTAGCAACTCTTCAACATCATTGCATTTGGAAGGATCACAACTGTTTGATGGAGGGTGCAAGATAGTGTCTACAGAGTTTGTAGTTCTCAGAAAGAAGGTGCATAATTCATCAGCAAAGATCTTTAGCAACATACATACCAGCTCCATGGTGTAGTGGAATTACTGACTGCGGTGCAGAATACAACATTACCAGCATTGAACCAAATGAGGAAATAGACTATATGGAACTGTTCAGTGACCATAAGTTGGTCTTCCCATATGCTCTCGGTGAGTTACTGATAATTATCATTATCATGAGTTTTGCCATTTGTCTGAGGTGCAGTCACTTGTGCAGTTTCAAGGAGAAGTGGTCTCCACAAGTGCAAATGACGATTAATCATGAAGACCCACCATAGAAATTGAATAAGTGTATTTTGTGCTGGGGTCAGCACAAGGTAGTTGGTCCGAGCTCTGTGTACTGGTGTACTTGTGTGTTTGTGTACGTGTTTGCAACATACAAACTCTTGCAATAATCAGTGATCTCACAGGTGGAAGGTATGTGACCTGGGCATCTGCTAATTTGGCACCTTTAGTACAGTCCCCTTTGGATGCAGCAGGTGTCAGCAGCATGTGGAGCAGGCGGAACTTTCCATCATAGTTCTGGATCAAAGCTTCTAAAACCTTTCGCCTGTTTTTAGTCGGATTTCTAGGCGCGTCAAAGGAAGTGTGTGTTCGTTTGCATATTATGAAAATTGCTAGGTGTAAAGGGCTCTTGTGAAAAGCGATACATTCAGTTTAGAGGAGCCAAACCACTAAGACTTGCTGGACATTCTGGGATTGAGGTTCCCTTTTGCTGAAAGCTAAGTGTTAAACACAGACAATGTTTATCTTTGCAGGGATTATTTCTTTGTCATTCTTTTACATTTGTGATTTGTATTTCTGTGCATTATGAACTTAATGAGTTCTGATTTTTAATGGGAAATGTTTCTGTTACTTACAGATGTTTCAGGTGGGAACCATAATCATCCATGGCATATTAGCCACATAAAATGAATTGGTGATGAAATAAACTGGAAAAGTTATTTGGAGAGACTTGGAAATAATGTAGAACTGCTAGGTGACTTGGTGGGAGACGGGAATTAATCCCCACACATTATGTTTTCTTACAAAGGTTTAATCATTGATTATAGGGGTGTGGCTTAGTAGGTTTTACTATGTAGCATACATAATTTCATTTGACATGGCCTGTTGTTAGACTTGCATAATAAACTTTTATTTTTGTAAACTAGGGTTTTGATTTACACACACTTTAGAGGTAGGAACAGAGCTTTATGAGAGAGAGAGAGAGAGAGAGAGAGAGAGAGAGAGAGAGAGAGAGAGAGAGAGAGAGAGAGAGAGAGAGAGGTGAAGCACTCAAGAGAAAAAGGGAAGCCAGATTGGCCTGAGAGAGAGAGAGAGAGAGAGAGAGAGAGAGAGAGAGAGAGAGAGAGAGAGAGAGAGAGAGAGATCCAGTGCCAATCTTCCGAGGTGTTGCCTGCCCATGTACTGGCGGGGATAATTATCCCTCAGCATAAAGAAACAAAATGATTGTAAATCCACAATTTAAGATTTATCTCATGACATAGGACCTCCCACCTGGTTAGTGAATATACCTACAGCTGTGTTAACAGTTCATGGCCTTAGCATTCGCCATTCTATTGCTGTTTTCGTGGATAGTTTTCGATGATTAGAAGTGTTAATAACTTGAGTGTCAGTGATTAATGGTGAATCATACTAAGAAGAAGAGACCTCTGCTTACTGGCTATTTTACCCATGAAATTTGCCCTCCATCAGCAAAGAGGGTTGCCAGAAGTAACATGGCAACACTTACTGAATCTTTCCACCCAACTTCCCCTTGACGCCCTCATCCCTTTCTTCTCCTCGCCCTCTTCCTCCTCAATGTTCATCCCTCCCTCCTTCTCATCATCATCCTCCTCCTCAACATCTGTCCCTTCTTCCTCCAGTCTTGGACATGAATTAATTTCCACCTCTACCCAAGTTAGAGAGCAACCAGTCGAGGGATGGACCTCTTGTGCACCAATTGTTGCTCTTAAGAGGAGCAATCCTAGCCTACATTTGACAGCCCGACAAAATCACCAAGGGGAGTTCACAATTACATTGAAGAACAAAGCAATAGTAGACCTCCTGAAAGCCAGCACATATTTCAAACTGTTAAACCCCAATGACAATTTAAACAAGGCCATTGTTCACTCGTAACCTGGTGAGCTCTTCTGAGCTTCTATTGAACCTGCTGTATATTATTGAAACAGAGATGCATAACACACAAAACACTGTCAAGGAAATTTCTACCTGCTTTCAGAGAACCAGTTCTGAGCCAAGTATGACTCGGAATATGGGGATACTTCCTTACAGAAGAATGTACACCAGAGCCTTTCAGGTGCTTCAGGTGCTTGGCCACCACTATGATTATGGCCGAGAACCCACAATGACTGGAATGCAGAAAAAGCGGACCCAAGAACGAGAAATGTATGGATAAGTTCAAGATAATGGAACCTGCTATGCTCCTTGTGGGCCCAATTGTTCAGAACCACTTCGTCTTTCTTTAGCTCAAAAAAAGACTGGCATGTAATCAAGAACAAAGATGCACCCATTAAGATAAATGTACCTGTGTACCCCTCAGCAATAACTTATCAACTAGAAACACAGGCAGAAACAACCAGATAACTTGTGGAAGCATCAACAATTTTGTATCAACGGAAAATGACAGACTCTGCCATGACTCCTCATCCATCCCCTCAACTCAGATCTCAAAACCATCCTGTGACTGTCATTGCCACATTTCTATATCACAGGCCCCTCTTTCACCACAGGAGCATAGACAGGGAAACATCCGACAGTCCAGAATACAACTCTGCCTTTTCAAATTTGAAGCCACCATGGAAATTTAGACTCAAACACTGTTCCAAAGGATGATGAGAAACAGCACCCTGGCAATTGTTAATCAGTTTGATTGTGAGTTGCCCTGTTATTCCTTCCCATGCTTTTCAGTTCCCTGTTTGGCTGCCTAACATCTAACAATGAAATCCTTCAACTATTGCTTATCTTCCATGGCTGTTATAAAGCATAATTATACACTTAATTTCTACAGTGCTCGTTGGTCATTAAATACAGAGACCATACAGAAATGCACAGCTAAAAATCCTCCATTCAGTGAAGAGGGAAAACCACTTTTTCTCCCACTGAAATTTCATACCTTTTCCTCCATTGAATCATGAACAAGATTGTTTATCAGAAACAACAAGAGTGAAAATCTTACAGTCTGCTTATGGACTGCACAAAATTGAAAGTTACAGGCTGCTCTGTAAGTTAAGAGCCCAGAGCTAATTTGAAATAACAAGAGTGAAAATCATATGGCGTGATCCATAAACATGAGCCTGTGCTGGCATAACACCAGTTTAATCATGAACAAGTTTGTAATTCTTACAGGTTGCTCTGTAAGCAAGAGCCCATGCCAGCATAACACCAGCTTAATTAGACACAACAAGGGTGAAAATCTTACAGGGTTCTCCATAAACATGAGCCTGTTCTATATGCAAGACCTCGTGCTGGTATAACACTAACTTAACCATAAATAACAACAGTTTAATTCTTATGGCCTGCTCTATAAAGAAGAGCTCATGCTTTCATAATTCCTGGTTAACCATAAACAACAAGATTTTAAATCTTACGGGCTGAACAAGATTGACCATAGAGAACAAGAGTCTTGCGCTGTAAGTAAGACCCCGCATCAGCATAACACCAGCTTAATTATGGACAAGAGTGTAAGTCTTACCGGCTGTAGTGCATAATGGCATAGCTTGGAGCAAGGATTTAAATCTCACTGGTGTCTCTGTAAGGAAGTAACCATGCTGGCATAAAACCAGCTTAATCATAAACAAGAAGAGCATAATGTTTGTGGGCTGCTATGTAAGCAAGAGCTTGTGGTGGCATAATGCTAGCTTAATCATGAACAAGATTGTAAGTCTTACCAGCTGACCTGTGAGTAAGACCCTATGCTATCTCAATGCCAGTTTATTCATGAACAAAACTGTAAGTCATATGGACTGCTCTGTAAGCAAGAGACCATACTAGCATGACACCAGTTGAATCATGAACAAGATTGTAAGGGTTATGGACTGCACTGTTAGCAAGAGCCTGTGCTGGAATAACACCAGCTTATTCATGAACAAGGATGTAAGTTTTAGGGGCTGGTCTATAAGCAAGAGCCTGTGTTGGCATGTTGCCAGCTAAATCATGAACAAGATTGTAAGTCTTACTGGCTGTTCAGTGAGCAAGAGCCAGTGCTGCATAATGGTAGTGTAATCATGAACAAGAGTGTAAGTCTTTGACCTGTGAGAAAGACCCTGTGTTAGTATGAAACCAGCATAATCATGAACAAGATTAGAATTCTTGCTGGCTGCTCTGTTAGCAAGAGCCCATGCTGTTAGCAAGAGCTTCTGTTGGCATAATGGGAGTTTAATTATGAACAGCTGATTGTAACTCAGTAGTCTCTTGAAATTGCCACGTGGTAGCGAAACAGCTCTCGTGACAGAAAACAGTAAATGGAATAAAGAAGTTTGGGTATTTTTTCTGGAAACTGACTCATGAGACTCTAAAAAAATCCTGTGTTATGAAGAGTCTGGCAAAAAACTTATTAATGCCACTGTATCAAACTTCCAATATATATATATATATATATATATATATATATATATATATATATATATATATATATATATATATATATATATATATATATATATATATATATATATATATATATATATATATATATATATATATATACATATTGTGCTTGTTTAACGTTACCAAAATTCACTCAAAAATTTCCTCTTCAAGTACCCATTTAATACTGATATGAAGTCCACAATAGGGTAGAATCATATCAAGACTCAATAAACAGTGCAAGAATGAATTCAAGGAG
>NC_089791.1:2710246-2717746 GCF_040412425.1 Macrobrachium rosenbergii
TTAAAGGTTGATTTTGTTAAGGTAAAACATATGATTTTGCTCTATTCCAGTAAATACATTTATAATCTTAGGCTTTTTCACTGGTTATCATTAGCAAGACCCATATTAAAAACGATGGGTCTCCCATTGGAAGCAGCTTTTGAATAAAAAAAAAAAGTCTGTTATCACAAACTTACGGAAAAATATGGCAAACGATAGGTTATATATATATATATATATATATATCTCAGCCATTTTGCAATATAGTGGATGGTCCAGAAGGTGCAAACTTTTACAAGCATTTTGAAATGGGTTCCCTCCCTGGTGGCCGGATGTTCGGGTTTATTTGTAAACGTTGCCCATTTATTTGTATGCAAACACAACACACACATTAGGTTTATATATTATATATATTATATATATATATATATTATATATATGATTTATGCTTTATTCCAGTAACATCTTTTACTGGAGGGGGTGGATCGGTCTCCCTTAACTTTTATCAGCAAGCATTTTGAAATGGGCAGCTTTTTGATACGCACGGAAAAAAAGGGTTTATTTGTAATACGTTAGGCAAATTTAGAAGTATGTATGCAAACACACACACACACACACATACACACACACACATATATATATATATATATATATATATATATATATATATATATATATATATATATATATATATATATATATATATATATATATATATATATCTTTATATTCCTGGAGGGGGGTGGTCCAGAAGGTGCTACCTTAACTTTTATCAGCAAGCATTTTGAAATGGGTTCCCTACCTTACGGCTTGCCGCACGGATGTTCAAAGGGTTTATTTGTCGCCCGTTAGGCCCTTTAGAAGTATGTATACAAACACACAGACACACACACATTATATATATATATATATATATATATATCTATCTATCTATCTATATATATATATATATATATATATATATATATATATATATATATATATATATATATATATATATATATATATATATATATATATATATATATATATATATATATATGTGTGTGTGTGTGTGTGTGTGTGTGTGTGTGTGTGTGTGTGTGTGTGTATGTATAGATATATATACATACATACACACACATAATATATGTATGTATGTATGTATGTATGTGTTGTGTGTGCATACAGATAAAACTTTCGAGACTGCGTTATATTTTATGAGCATACAACTGATACTCTAAAACCTGTAACCGGCAATGTATGTGGTAGGCTTAGGTAGGCTACGTTTAAAATCAACCACCCAATGTAATCCTGTTTGAAAATTTGGAGTACGAGGAGCGCATTCTTCACTGTCTATTTTGTTTCCAAGCTGTCTCATAGCATTGTGAACATAATTGATTTAGTGTTACGAATGAGACAGTAAGTTTGCTATTTGAAATCAAAGTCTATAAGTTATGAAGAGTATCACAGATGTAAGAATATTGTAAAGATAAATGAATCTCGTTTATGCAGATGAATGATCTTGCTAGAGGCGGGTCCTTCCTTCGCGATATTACGCTAATTGAATCGACAGTGAAGTTGTATTCAAATTGACGTTTGAGCGTTCTAGAGGTAAATTCTCGGTGTTCAATTTGCAAATTCAATTGCAGGTTCTAGAATTGCTTGAAATTAACCCATTCCTCTGATAAATCTCCAGGTGGCTCACGTTAATTGAATATTGGTATGCTAACTCATGTTATAGTAAGCGCATAAAAGGGTCCGAAATTCAATTACTAGAAGTGATATTATATCCAAAATGCCATTGTAAGAAGGATATTGGGAAGAGCGCCCCCTTCTTCTGGCCTCTTCAACCTTTTCATATGGGTTAGATACGAAATGCCGTCCGTCTTCTTTCCTTTATATTTGATATATATATATATATATATATATATATATATATATATATATATATATATATATATATATATATATATATATATATAGTGTGTGTGTGTGTATGTGTGTGTATGCATGTATGTATATATAAATTTCTGACTCACATCGATTCAAATTTATTTCTGCTCCACACGTGACTGCTGATTATTTTATGCATATATATATATATATATATATATATATATATATATATATATATATATATATATATATATATATATATATATATATATATATATATATATTTATATGTATATTTATATTTATATATATATATATATATATATATATATATATATATATATATATATATATATATATATATATAATATATATATATATATATATATATATATATATATTATATATATATATATATATATATATATATATATATATATATATATATATATATATATATATATATATATATATATATATATATATATATTTTTATAACATTCAAGCAAACATGTAGGTTGAAATTTTAATATTGTAAGTAAATGTGTTTTTATAAAAGCAACCTTCTAGTTTAGTATTCTTAAGATCCTTCATTTAAAAAAATAATGTGGTTCTTTCTTATGTTTGATGTTATAGTTATCGTGGTTTATATATTTCTAGAGTTTTCTTTGGATTTTGTTTAGCATTTTTTGTTGAAATACATAACTGGTTGAAATCCTCATTTAACATTTTGTTCAGAATGGGGGAGATTCAAAAAGTTGCTGGCTTCACCGAAAAGTCGTTATTATGAAGAAAACTGCTCGAACTTAATTTTTCAGCAAAGTTTTCAATAACGTTAAAAGGACTTGGTCCAACAATGCTAACGCATCTCTAGCCCGTTGCGTAATGTTTGAATCATGTGCTTTTAAGTATTCCTTGACGTGGATGACTTCAACGACAGCAGCTTTGGTGTTTGAGTTGAAGAAACGATTACAAGTCAGCCGGTGCCTGGGTGAGTTGAATAACGAACGTGAGGGCGTATGCAGATACAGTTGGCCACATCGCCCCTGCCACCTGTGCTGTGTGGAAAAGGACATTGTCCTGACAAAACAGTATACTGAACTAACAACTTTCCTCAAAGTTTCATCCTGATAGCTTTTTCAGACGGTAGCAGTTCTGTTGCGTAATTCTACCCCAAAATTGTTTGACCATTTTCAAGTAGTGTGCCCTATTGGAAAACATTATGGGCCAAAAAACTGAAATAGGATCTAAGATTGAGTAATGTTCAAAACTATAAAAATAATGTGGAATAAAACAAAATTTTCTTTAAAAACCAAGTCCATAAGTGATAGTTCCAGCTGACGCAAAGTAAGATAATTTATTAAAAACTGGGTCACAATGTAGGATTGTTCGTATCAGATAGGAAATCAGACACTTGTACTTCTGTTAGTATTCAGAAACACACTCTCTCTCTCTCTCTCTCTCTCTCTCTCTCTCTCTCTCTCTCTCTCTCTCTCTCTGCGGATAGAACATTATTTTTTTTTCCAAGGTCATCCTATTCTGGAGTCTGATGAATCTTTTCTCAACATTGCAAATATCCATTAAGGTTTCAGACATTCCACGGAAAGGTTCATATTACCTAACTTCTTGATGGTTGCTTACTTCTCCCGAGCCCTTTATCAGAATGCCCTACACTGCATCACTTGATTCTAACGGGGTTGTATCCCTTTCCCAGTTCAAATGTTGTCGTGGTTTCAGTTCACCCAACTATTGTGATGACTTTAGTAATACCTTTAATCTGCTCCTTAAGACTTGAGATAGAGTGCTTCTTTTCCCTATTCAATAAATCTCAAACCGCCCTTGTGTTCTTTCAGCTCCAGGATTGGATATTAATCGAAGGATTATCTCAAAACAAATGCTGTTCGATTCGCCAAGACAGTTTCATGTGGTTTATCTTTCTACCGCTCCGGTCTACTCCAGTATCTTATTTGTTATCTGTGAATCTCTCTCTCTCTCTCTCTCTCTCTCTCTCTCTCTCTCTCTTCTTTTACTTTTCGCATTCGTGCAGACTGAAATTCTTACTAAAGAGATTTGGTACAATGACTATTTCTGCATAAGAATTAGATATTATATGCTGATGGCGTAAATGCTGAGAATTTCAACAATAGCTCGACACTAGAATAACATATCTCTCTCTCTCTCTCTCTCTCTCTCTCTCTCTCTCTCTCTCTCCCTTGGGTCGACGTCCCTCACATACTTGATAGAAATTGAAGATTTTACGAAAGTTCAAAATTACAATAGATAGGCATCTACAAAGTAGAATATAGTTCTTCAGCACAGAACTCTGTTTTTTTGAAGAGAGATGAAAATGAAGAAGAGAAAGAGACTAATTAATATTGGGAGAGAAAAGGTCGTATAAAAACTCAGTTTCCAGACCGAGCATTGCATGAAAGCGAGCATATAAAAAAACGGATGTTACGAGTGACGTTTTAAAGTGAAATTGGTTGATTTGCGTAAAATCTGGTTCTTATTAATTATTTTCATTGTTGATCATGCTAGCCTATTAGACTTATTTAGCCAGAAATGCCATTAACTCGCTAAGCAACCCTTGTAGTCGACAAAGGAAAACAAAGTGAGTTAAGGGAAGAAAATTATAATTTTAATGGAGATAGAAATAAGTTAATGAAGATAATTAAACAAATAAATGAATATATTCCTAAATGGAAAGCAGACAAAGAGTTTAAAATCTACTGAATTTTCATTCAGTAGATTTTACTGAGTGAAAATGTTCCCTGTCGTAAGGTACTAGAATTTGTTTGCTTATTTCTGTGAATCCGGCATTATTTTACTATTTTCGTCGCCTGGATTTCATGGTAATGGTTTTAAAAGCATTAGTTCATCACTGTCGTTGTATATAAATTAGTGGCTATTTTTTCTGCAGTTTACGTTTATCTTGCCAGATCGATGATTATCATTCCTTAACGTAAGATACAATTGTAGTTTTTAAATACCAGTGGTATTCCAGGTGTAGAGTTTGCGGGGAAAATCTACTTTTGTCATATAGGGAATGTTTATTGATTTTCGCTAAGAACTGTGACAAAGAATACTACCGAACATACAATTCTTCTGAACGGAATAGTCACTGAAGAGAGAATTCTGTTATGGATAATTTACTCAGATGTCCGAAATTCCATTGTATCAATGTCAACAGTAGTCCACTTCAAAGCAATTTTGTTTAGCACGTAATTTCCCAGTTTCACCTTGTACATTTTTCCTTTTTGCAACTTTTATTGAGTCCACTCATATGAACAAAGATAAGAAAACGCCCCAGATTTGTCCTTAGTAATGTGTTGAATACGAATCAGGATAGATTCAAAGTAATCCTTTAGTATCCTTGTTCCGTTTACAGCATCATGCAGTTTCACGTGATGTACAGTATTGCTTTTCCTCGGTTTCATCAGTCCTTGGGCGAGGCACAAACAATTCCAGCGAATGGCTCATTGAAACGACAAGGAACCGACTTTAGTCTTTACTCGGGAGTACCATAAGGTCTGGTGCTTTAATCAATCTTGATAAGCTTTTGAAAGTCATTTGAAACCCAGAGAGCGTCAAGCGGATCAAAGCCCCTAAGAATCTGGGGACCTTTTCTTTGCCTGAAAGCCACTGGAGGGAAGAAACATTGCTTCTGATCAGAGTGTTTGTTGACGCTTAAGGAGCTCCATTATAGAAGAGCTTCATCAGTGGTCGAAAATTACCATTTGTTGCCGGTATGCGTTTTAGACTTGAGCACCGTGGGTCGCAGTGACGGTCGAAAGCGACTACAACGAGTGAATGTTTCAGCCTTATTCTGCAAAAATTAATTTAATGAAGTATATTCTATTTACTGACATAGTAAACGCATTTGACGTAGGAAAGAAGGAATCTTATTCTTAGATACCATTTTTCTTTCTCTTTTGCACATATCCTGTAGACCTAGATTTAGCTTTTTTTTTTTTTTTTTTTTTTTTTTTTTTTTTTGCGCGCGCGAAGTATTGTCATATCGGGGAGGTCTCTTCACAAACAATTTTTCTTGACCGAGTTGAATCAAATATTTACCGTCTGATGGATGCCGTAGCTCTTCCCAGGATTGATAATCATGGCTCTTCCAACGAGAGTTCACTTCGACTCCCTAACGCCGCGCCATCAACTTTGTGCGAATTACTTCCAGCATTAGTCTTCGGGGCCCGATTCTTGCCCCCGCAGCTTCCGCAGTCTCATTGCACAAGGGAAATTTGGCAGGCCTCAGGACCTGGCAGGGAATTGCGAACTCGCAGGTCGATCTGTTTGTTCGGTTCCTCAGTCCGACCACGTCCTGATTGCGGAATTATCTTGCCCTATGCTTAATGAATTTCATCATTTTTCTGGTCTCTTAACTCCTCTGATTCTTCACACTTTTTGGGTACGTTTGTATACATACATACATACGTACACACACGCACACTCACAACACAAACACACACACACACACACACACACACACACACACACACACACACACACACACATATATATATATATATATATATATATATATATATATATATATATATATATATATATATATATATATATATATATATATATATATATATATATATATATATATATATATATATATATATTACAGAGAGAGAGAGTGAGGGGCATGGTTAACTTACTGTATCAAATATTTACACATATTTGTATGCAACACATTTGCAAATTCTCATATTACATATCAATAAGTTTAATTATTTTCTCATCTCAATTTTTCACTTGCCTTAATGGCTGGTTTTAATTGTCCGCATTATGGAAATAAGCGAAGGTAATTGGACGCAATTAAATTTTTCCAATGGTTTATTAACGTTTTTCAGGCGTTGCATTATTTGCATCCTTTCATGCCACGCCTCTTTTTCTTATTGCATCATCGCCACCATATACAATTACTTATTTAATGTATTTGTTTACCTGTACTCCCCTTCCGTCTAATGAGATTATTTATATTAATATGGGATACAAAACTCGCTAATTGGATTTTCTAACCATTGCATTTATTTCAAGGTGAGTGATTTCCTTCCATTCGTACTGGCCACTCGCTATAATTAAGGGTAAAATATGACATGGCACATCTTTCAGTAATTTATGGGTGTAGTGGTGAAATTGCCCTATAATTATAAGTTCCGTTGACCATTATTGATATGAGGATTCCAATAGATAATTCTCATGGGAATGGATGCACTTGGCTTTTTTATGAGTGAAGTCCAGAGTCTTCTGGGTTTGTATATGTGTGCTTACTTTTATAGAGGCATATATATATGCGTAGGGAGTTTGTTAACGTACTTTTGTCTTTTAGAGGAATGGCATCCTTTTGGAGTAAGGTAGATACTCCACTGCTAATCCTGACTTGTAGATGTGGATGTTGAAGGGCTATATATGCTGCTAACGGCATTTTCTTTTCCTTTTTTATCAAGGTCACATCCATGTACTATCCAAAACTAACTTTGCTTAACATGATCAAAAGAAATTTGTAAACTGTTTAAACTTTAAGGTAGGCAGTAGAGATGTATGAAAATAGGATTATCATATTTGTAAACACAGTACGAGGGTAGCAGTGTTAATGAATTTCCAAACTCCGCCTCCGTGACA
>NC_089791.1:2722746-2730246 GCF_040412425.1 Macrobrachium rosenbergii
ATCTGATCTCCATGAAAGAATACGTCAGAATTAAAGCGCGTCTTTTTCCTTTTTAAGGCGAAAGTTATTCAGAAAATAGATGCAACTAACTACTGTTCAACGAACTTTAGATTAATCTAGTTACGCCGAGGTACCACAGTGTTAGATATTCCACATTTATATGGAAACTAAAGACCTTTCTCGGTATCTGTAAAGCTACCTTTTAATCTAACGGCTGAATGAAGTGACAGCTATGGCAAGACACATGTGAATAGATTTATGTACACAAAAAACCTTTGTATATGAGAGGCCAAATTTAATTGCACTGTTGCTGCGAAATTTATGATGTCAGTATGTAATAATGAAAACATCCTGCTGTATTCAGTGATTTATTTATGCTTTCAAAATCAAAATAAGCATTCAAATGACTAACCTATGGGGGGGGGGGATTTATTGGAAAGCTTAGAAGGGGTGGCATTTTCAAAATATCTCCGTTGTGCTTTATAATCGTACATTTACGTATTATGGACCAAAAAGAACGTGTTTTGCATGTAAATAGGATAAAAATAAAGCATGCACGTGCCTGGAATTAGTTTAATGGTATGCAGTAATTTTATATTTTTCCCATATTTTTATTCATTTTTTTATCTCGCACTGAAGCGAGTTATCAAGTTTTAAACCTTATTTCATAAGAAATATTGCATCTCTCTCTCTCTCTCTCTCTCTCTCTCTCTCTCTCTCTCTCTCTCTCTCTCTCTCTCTCTCTCTCTCAAATCACATTTCCCTGTAACTAGGCTCAAAGGAATTTTCCTTTCATGTAGCTGTTTTGTGTGATTTTTCTCTTCTGTAAAGAGTGAATCGCAGCAAGCCTCCCAATGTCAAATTGAAATATTTCCTTGATTCTCCAGCTTTCGGGTTTAATTGGCGGAAAAAGTTCGATTACAACGGGACATCAAAGTCTGCGGCATTATTGCAACTGAAGTTGGAAGTAGAATTGTTTCTGCTGGGAAAAGGTTAGCCAGCCGTTTAGATCTTGGTCGCACGTACGAACAGATGCGCACACGCAAAGGGCTTGTCTTGGGCAGTAAATGTAAATCCCAAGATTTTTTTTTCTAATCTTTCATCTCTGGAGATTCGTGTTCGGCTACCTTGATTGTTAACTCCACCTTTGTTTATTTCTCCCTTCCCGGCATTAGTCCCAGTTAAATTACAGTCTGTCAGTCAATCCTTTTCCCTTCCCTGCTTGTTTTACTCTGCTGGCGTTTTGCTGTTTGTGTCATTCTGAAAATACAAAGATAGTCAAAATTAAAAGATTCTGTTACCAACAGAGGGTGATTATTGTTATAGTTTAACTCGAGTATAAATATATCTTTACTTCATGTCTGGGTTTCATGGACTGAATTACTTATGTAATTCTGACGGTCCCCTTTCAACAGATTGGGATGATTTAGGTACCACTTATGTTAGTTTCCCTTTTCTTGCTCTGTTTCAAAAGTAGATGAAACATTTCCATTATATGATCATTTTTTAGTAAAAATGGATGGAATATTAAAGTAATTAACAAGGCAGTGTGAAAGGTTGACCTTCCTAAGGATGCGAAATAGTGTAATATTTAATCAAAATAATTTTTGGACAATATCAGATCACATCTTAAATAGGGTTATGTTCATGTATTTTCTGAATTCTCCAGCATCCAGAAGAACAAGTATTCATACCAGATAGAAGAACAAAACATTTATGGGATCATTTAACAGACTTAGTTTGCATGATCACAAGTCCCGTGAAGAAAATCTCGTTAATGAAAATGTTGCCATTGACTGAAATGCTCTTCAACTCGGATAGGTCTTCAGCGAGGTCGCGTCGTGTTGGCGACCTAATACCTTTTGTAGGTCCTTTCATAATTGATTGTATGCTAATACCACATTCCGATCAGTTGGATTATCGAAATGAACCTCGTGCTGATTGCAGCTCATTTCTGTTCATTGTATTCATTGCACTTCCGAGTGTCGTGCCAGTTATGTCATGTCATTTGGCTTTGATAACAGAGAATGAGGTAGTTTAAATTGGGTTGCCTATTACCCCATTATCTGAGATAAAAAAAAAGTCACTCAACTCAGAAATTTTAATATCGATTTCATAAAATGTTTAACGGAAATCTTTAACTCTACTTATCAACCAGTGGTCAATAGCTTGTTTAAATATTTTGAGACCATTACGATTACTGTCGCGACCTTGATTGCTTAATGCTTCTAAAATTTCATTTTATGTCTAATGGGTGGTAAATGCACAGAAAATCATAAACATCCTAATGTTTCCTTCAGTATGGAAACGATAACAGAATCTTCTGTTAGCGTGTGCATAGTGATTTTCTTTTTTTTTTTATTTCATTTCGTAAAGAATTCTTCAATCAAAACGTACCTTCACGTGCTGATACCGCTGAAAAATAGGAGCAAACAAAGCGAATACAGAATCTCTTAACTGATAAGCACTTGAAGCAGTGTTCCCGTTGACGCTGTGAGGTGTCGGGCCTAAACCAAATAACTAACTAACTTTTCTAGACTCCCGGTTGACTTGAAAGCTTTTTCAACTGTTGATGGTAAGAATGCGTCCGGTGTGACAGGCACCGAAGGATTGCGTGGTGGATTGCAGGAGGCTTTTCTATAATAAAACTTGGCTTCAAGGTCCCACCAGGTTTCTTTATTGTTAGAATAACAACTGGTTATGTCATTTAACGGCTGTGTTGTTAATGTTGATATTTTAGGTGGTACTAAGATATTTTTGTTAGTATTATGCAGTTTTGGCGAAGATAATAAGTGCATCAGTTTTAGTGAAATGATACAACTAAATCATTCGGAATCCATCTCTGAGGGAATAAATTATTATTTTATCATTACTATTATTAAGCATGCACTCGTACAGGATATGTCGTTCAATATACGCGGTCAGGGATTTTTACAAGTGTCTGATGCATAAATATCTTCGCCAGGTGTGAAAAAATGTCGACTTTGTTAGCAGTACAAAATTGTTTTTAGGGTCGTTCATAATAGCGAGTTTTACTTGACGTAAAATGAAGATTTGTATGACAGATGCGTTTGGATGAAATTAATAAAAGTTGCTTCCTCTGTGACTTCTTTACCAAGTAGATTTAGGGCTTCAGGCAAGAACCCTAGTGGCAAATGAATGGTTCCATCGAACATTGGTTTTCATGGTATGGGCTCAAATTAATCTTCTCAGAAAGATCGAAGGATTGCAATTGTCACTTTCACAAAAACGACGCTCTTACTGTAGTTGGAGGACTGGAGAGGGTCACAGAGAAGTCGCACTGCCACCGACCAGGTATTGCACTGAGGCCGTCGTCTTCAAAGTCTCTTCGGCTGTTGTCATTATCAGCATGAGGCAAGCCATATACTTCTTTGCTGTCCCCAAAGCGCCGACTGCGACTGCAGATGATCCTTAATTGTCGTATTCGCCTGAGTGGGTCCCCAAGGGAGAAATTAATTGGTTTCAAGAGACGAGGCTTAGCTGATCCCGTCCAATGTGTGCGCCACTAAGCCCTTAGAGAGAGGGTCACATTAAACGATGGGGAATTCAGGTGGAGAAGAGATAATTCACCTTTACCATAAATTCTTATCCAGTTCATTATGTCGACCCCATTCTCCTCTCTATAGCCATTGTTCGCTCACCGTGATTGTCTTGAAAAGACGGTCTTGTTATCGGGAGTTGAAAATTAAAACAATATATTCCTGCTGATCAGAGGTTATTAAGTTCCACTCGTAAATAGTTGAAAAATGTGCAATGTTCCCGCCATATAAATTAGTATGCTCTATTTATTTAAACTAATTGTAGGTAACCAAATTTTTCGTTTTATTGGTCCCAGTGAAATGTGAAAAGCATAAAGCAAGAACTTGAACTCAACTGAATTAAAAATTAGAAAAATTCTAACCGAATCTGTCTTCATGCGTGGAATATTCCCTCAATCCGAGAAGCACAAAATCCCTCAGGTGGTCTTCGTGGGAAGTATCATAGATTTGTACATATAGACAAAAGCAGTTGCGCGCAAGCACGCACAACTATGTTTGCCCTTTAATATTCCAACGGTTACTGGTTCAACATTGTTTCCTTCTGGCGAACTATTGAATTTTCTTGATTCTTCTGTTTCCCTCGATGTCCAGACCACTTTCCTATCTAGGAATATCCTTTGAAGTTTGGCCCAGTTTTTTTCCCCTTCTTATACTTTTCCTTATTTACTTCAGATGAGGCTGTTGGGTTGCCCACAGTTTGGCTTCCTATTTGGAATCAAATCTTAATATTGACTAAGAAATTATACTTATAATTCAGGTTAGAATGTGTGGTGTAAACTAGACATTACCGAGTGCTCTGCACGCAAGCATTCCTTTTACTCCTCGCAACATTTCTCTAGAAGGCTCTGGGTTCCCTTCTGAATTTGTCGTCGGGTACAGACAGTCGCTCATGGCTAAATGAGTTGCATTAGGTGTCCCGGTCGCTGTGATTAGTTAATGCTTCTTTGCAACTGTTGTTCCTTAAACGCTTTCCAGACAGACGTGGAACAGAGAGATATTTATTTAGCTAACTGTAAGAAAGGAACAATGATTCTTGGCCTGGCTATTTCAACTTGTTTTATGAGCTATAAAGTTTTCTTCATGACACAGAAGTTATCTGAAGTTGGTAATGAAAATAGTAAAACATTATAATATATATATATATATATATATATATATATATATATATATATATATATATATATATATATATATATATATATATATATATATATATATATATATATATATATATATATATATATATATATATATATATATATATATATATATATATATATATATATATATATATATATATATATATATATATATATATATATATACATATATATATATATATATATATATATATATATATATATATATATATATATATATATATATATATATATATATATATATATATATATATATATATATATATATATATATATATATATATATATATATATATGTGTGTGTGTGTGTGTGTGTGTGTGTGTGTGTGTGTGTGTGTGTGTGTGTGTGTATGTGTGTGTGTTCGTAGGTGTGTGCGTATAAAGAGAGAGAGAGAGCGAATAGGCGACTATTATACTAACGTGTTTTAATTTTGTTCCTTTCCTCTGCGCAACTTTTCTGAGAAACCTTATTTCTCGTTGCATTTAAATTATGTGTCTTCAGGGTAGGGGATACTGCTATGCCTTTTCTTTCTGCATTTCCCGAGTACACACTGACATGGTTAAAATGATGTCCCCCGACTTTTCTCTCAAAATATTTTGTTGCCCCATTTCTTTTGCATTCATTTTAAACATTTTAGCCTCTCTTTTTCTCTTCTTGGTGCTTGTTTTTTCATGTTTGGGCTTCTCTCAGATATTTGACCGTATTTAGCTCTTTTCAGCTACCAAATAATTATACTCTGCATCCACAATAATCGTGTCTCACAGGATGACGGCAATACAAGTGGGAGTTCCTGATGAATGCCTTGGAATTGATGATGGGTCTGCCCAGGTTTAGATGTGATTGTGTCCTGTGTTGCTAATCTGACATGATCCAATTTTGGTCCAAGTTACCGTGGAGCCCAGGATTCACTCTTCGTTTTTATTGTGATTTTTAAGAAATTAGTTTTCTTTCATTGAGTTATAGATTGAGAATTCAATCATGTTAATTAAGGATTTTGCATTAGTTTCAATCTTGTTGTCTAAGCTCATCGTTCCATTTTTTATTTTTAATACTGGACAAATAATTTATTCTCTCACATTTTCTTGCAATTCATCCAGACAAGATAAACAGCCTTTAATATCTTTATTACAGATTGATTAAAATAAAAAAAGAAACATGATGCTTACGTCGGGTGACTTCTATTAAAAAGTGTTACCAAAGCCATAGAGTATTTTGAAGTAAATTGTTCTTCATTCCTCTCTCATACTTTGGAAATGTGGCAGCGGTCGATGCGCATACACTCTTCAACTGTCTAGAAATCGCGTCAACTGTAGTTGACAAATAATAAAAAATCAAGTTTATTAAATATATACTATATATATATATATATATATATATATATATATATATATATATATATATATATATATATATATATATATATATATATATATATATATATATATATATATATATATCTCTCTACCAGTAGCTCATTTAATAAACATTTTTGATTTTTTTATTATTTGTCAACTAACTAGACAGTTGAAGAGTGTATGCTCAATGACCGCTGCCACGTTTCAAAGTATAGAACAATTTACTTCAAAATACTTTATGGCTTTTAACAGTTTGGAACATTATGTTGTTTTTTTTTAAGCAATTTATAATAAAAACATAAAAAAACCTTGTTTAGGAAAGAAAATGATTTATATATATATATATATATATATATATATATATATATATATATATATATATATATATATATATATATATATATATATATATATATATATATATATATATATATATATATAAATTTTCTCATGATATTCTCTTGTTAAATATAAAATATATAAAGTATGATTTTCCAGAATGTTATGATATGCTGTGTAATGTATTCCGCATAGTAGTAATGTAAAAATGTCTTTGTAATGTCAGATCTTCTCACAAATATTAATGATCTAGATAATTAACAGCGTAATTTAAAATCATTTATAATAGAGAGAGGAGATTTAGTCAGACCAGAACATGTGTTTTGGGTTGTCATCGAGCGATAAAGTCGAGTTGACAGTCTAGATATGAGAAGGCTCTTGTTCCTTCCGTCTGTTTTATAAACATGTCAATCATAAAATTAGCCACGTGCTTGTTGTATCGATCACGTTGAGATCTCGTCCGCTACGTTTTGCCTTGAAGTTGCGTACGCCTTTTTGAGGATTACTGGGAGTAATTATTGCGCAAAAAACCACATGGCAATTGCATCATGTTTTGCAAGTTTGCATCGTCTCAATCACGTTTTACATGATAGAATGTTCCTTAGATCTCGTTCCCAAAATGTTTTGCATGACGTCATTCAGATTCTATGGGTTTTGTTCCCAAAATGATTTAGGATATTCTTAGAGGTTTTGATACAGACGTCATATACATTCTTATTTTGGACCTTTTGTGCTGGTTCTCTCTCTCTCTCTCTCTCTCTCTCTCTCTCTCTCTCTCTCTCTCTCTCTCTTGAAGAAAGAGAAGTTTGTAACGTAGAGTAAATTTTTTGTGGTCATTGATATTTTTTTCCCAGTAATGGTGCCTATCAGGAAAGTGTGTTTAGCAAAATGCTGCAGCATTTGGGGTGTAAAGTAAAGTGAATTTTACAGGTTTTAACCATGGACAAAAGCATATTTTGAAGGTTGAAGAGATGTGATTTAAACTGATTTTTTTTTGTTGATTTGTGTTTATCAGACCAGTCAATTAAGTAAGATTTTTTTTTGTGAATTTATTTAATTTTTATACATTTCATGATTTGTGTAAT
>NC_089791.1:2735246-2747746 GCF_040412425.1 Macrobrachium rosenbergii
TAGAGAATTTTATATTAAAAGAAAACAAAAAGGTAAACAAATGAGATAAATAACAAACAAAAATAAATTACATATAACAAGTAAACTGAAGTGAGAGTTATTATTCATTAGTTTATATATATATATATATATATATATATATATATATATATATATATATATATATATATATATATATATATATATATATATATATTGTGACCGCCCGCCATCTAGTGAGTGCAAAACTCACTAAATATGTATATTTGTAATACCTCCTAAATTTCTTCTTTAAAGTCCCTGTTCTGTCACTCCTTAAAATTACCTTGTTTCCTCCTCTTCCTTAATGGGGAGAGGAATTTCAGCTCGTATCGTGTACATACCTATTTTGTCAGTGATCATATTATTATTATTATTCGTGTATTTGCATATTGGTGTTATTCATTATTTATTATTATTTTAATAGTGTCAAGTTGTAAGAAGTTTATTCATATAATTATTTTTCTTATTTTGGTGTTGGGAAGTTTAATTATAATCATAAAAATCGTTCAAGTGTTTCTATAACCGGCATATTGACTATAATACATTCAGTGCTTATTTTATTTGAACAGTGGAGCAGTGTGCAGTGTTGGTATCAGTATAACAATTATACATGAAGGGCTGAAACAGATATATTTTTTTGGTGATATATTTTTTTATATATGTAAGTTGTTGTGGTGTACTGCAGGTCATCATTTCTTTAGCCTTTGTCACCAAGGTTAGGTACACTTCACAGCTTGGCTTCCTGGTTTGACAGTTGAGTATTAAGAATTTTGCCCTGGTCAAATTAGGGGCCGTGACATATATGGGGGCCTGTCCGGGATCTGTTTCTTCAGTGTGTAACCTGATACCCATCTGAACACTCCTGCACGTAAGACTCCAATTATTGTGCGTAAGTTTATTTATATTGATTTTTCATATTTCCTACGGTATGTACATGGTATCTCCTCTCCTGCTCCGTGAGCTCTCTAGGCATCTGTATTTTGGAGGAAATATCGGCAGCGTATTTTGTTAGTCGTTAGGGATCGGCAGTTGAGCCTGCCATCATTTAAGCCCGCCCCATCATACGAGCCACCCTTACGGACACATCTGGCTGCGACATTGGACGTCCTCATTTTTTTTTTCTCATCCACCCGTTGTATTTACGCCTTCCTCGTCCGTCGGATCGTCTAAGATCCATCGTGATCAGCGTCCTTAACTGCGTTATTTGTACTTTGTGAAGTCTTTAACTTCATGGATAGCTGGGCACCCATCATTTATATTTTGTCTCTTAACTCTATTAAACGTTTATAATTTTGTACTTTGTATTTCCGCGACCTCTACTAGTACGGTAGTTTCGCTCAGCATTATTGGTACTTCGTGAGTGACTTGTTCATTTTACCACTACCTCTATTTACGTCCGCGAACGCTGCTAGTACGGTAGTTTTCGCTCATCACTACCGATACCTCGCGAGTGACTTTGTTCATTTTGCCACTACCTTTATTCATCATTGGCATAAAGATATTTTTGAACGTTAACGAGTGGTACACGTAGTTTGGCTGTCTTAGGATTATATCGTGCTTATGTAGTTTTGTATAGTTTACAAGCTTCTCGTTATATATTAGATAGTTGTTCATAGTTTAGTCTATTTGTGTTAGTTTCTTGTGATCGGTAAACATGAAATATATTTTTGTGATTGCTAGTATTATGGTGCTTGCTGTCTTCTTATAGTATTGAGTGCTCTTATTGCCGAACAGTTGCTTAGTTTGTGATTTTTGCATTGAAAAATTTGAATACCTTGTTGGATAGGTTAAGACAATTTATCAGAATCAGATAAAATTGTCTAGCATAATCATAAGCATTATCTTTGCTCCTCTTGTGTATCAGCTTAAGTATCTAGTTTTCATCAGGGTTTCATAGATTCCTCAGTCCTCTATAAATGTTCTTTTTGAAGTTTATAGTACTTGTTCCATATAATCTTAAGTTTTAGTAAGTATTCAGTCATAACTGTTACTTTCCATAATGTTCAATGTAGAGAAATTTTTGTCTACTCCTAAAACCGAACTTCTAACCTTGCGTTATGCGAAGAAGCAGGAATTGCTGACCATTGCTAAACATTGGAATATAACTGTAGATCCATCTCATGTCAAAGCCCGATTAATCAATGATATTCTGCAGTTCCTTATTCAGAAGAAAGCAGTTGATGAAGGCGATGAAGACGTGGAAGATCTACGAAGTCTTACAGAGCAATTGCAACGCCTTCTGTTGATCCAGAAATGGAGAAATTGAAACTGCAAATGCAAGTACTACAGTTGCAACGTCAAACAGAAGCTGAAAAAATCAAAGCAGAAGAGAGAAGACTAGAGTTACACCATCAAGCGGAAGAAGCGAAACTTGCTCTAGAACTAGAACATCAACGACAGCTCAATGAGTTAGAAATAGAAAGGGAAACCAAAAGGGCTTCTATTCTCTAAAGACTAAACAAGATGAAAAGCAAATTCCTGATCCATTTGACCTTATAAAGGCAACCAAACTAGTACCAGAGTTCAATGAACGTGACCCTGAAGTCTTCTTTTAAAACTTTTGAGGACACTGCCGCAACTTTAAACTGGCCTAAAGATAAGTGGGTTCTCCTCATCCGAAACCATCTTAAGGGTAAGGCATCTTTTGTTGCTTCTCAGTTATTAACTAACAAAGATTATGATTCTATTAAGAAAGCTATATTGGATGCCTATGCCATTACTGTTGGGGATATCGGCAAAACTTCCGAAACTCCTTCAAAAGTGCTTCACAGACATTTGTAGAGTTCTGCGAACTGAAGATCCGGCAATTGAATAAATGGTTAAGTAAGGCAGAAGTGCAGGATTTTGACTCCTTTAAAAACTTAATTGTGTTAGAGGAATTAATCAGGAAGCTGCCTTTAAATATAGCCACACACATAATGGATAAAGGCGAAACCAATGCACTGAAAGCTGCTAGCATTGCTGATGATTTTGCACTAATCCATAAATACAAACCTTCACAGTCCAAATCTGTATCCTCTCATAAATCTTATAAATATTCTTCACAGGTGTGTTCGTACTGCAAGAAGGAAGGTCATGATATTCAGCACTGCCCCTTGCCTCAATGTAAAAGATCTGACAGTGTGAAATCTGCCACCAGCAAACCTGAACAACCTTCCTCGAGAACTAATCAATCCCATCAAAAGACTCTCCATGTAGCAATTCCAAAACAAGAGGAAGATCCATTCAAAGCATTTACCTGCGCAGGGTCATTAAATGGTATACCTGTTGAGTGTTTAAGGGACACAGGTTCTACTCAGACAATTGTGAGCGTGACCAAAGATCTACCACTGGAACTAACTAAAGAGTACATCACAGTTACAGATTTAACTACCAGCACCACTTTACCCTTAGCTAAGGTAAGGTTATGTTGTCCTTATTTTGACGGTGATACTGTCGTTGCAGTAACTGACAAACAATTACCTCATTCGTCAGTGCAAGTAATCTTGGGTAACGACCTTGCTGGGTCAAAGGTACTTGACACAAATCTGATTATCACTGATCCTCAGATCATTTTTAATAAAGAAAATACGGACAAACAGCCTACCAATGAAGCAGAGATAGTACAAGTTGCTACCAGGTCAGCCCGAGAAGACGAAAAAGCAAACCTAGATAAGCAAAATAGAACTACAGCGGCACTAGACATCATCGATATCCATAAAGATGATTTCAAATATCATCAGAGGGCAGATCCCAGCTTAGCAGTTTGCTGGAAGAAAGTCTCAGACATTAATGATTTATCCAAAACTCCTTGTTTTTATCAGGATAAAGATTTTCTTTTTCGCCTTTTCAGACCATCCAAATCTCCGTCCACCCATACATGGCTAGATCAACATCAACTTGTTGTACCTTCGGTCTTCCGAAAGTCATTGCTGGACTTGGCTCACTCCACCGAATCTCATTTGGGAATTCACAAAACTTTCGACAGATTGGCTGAGAACTTCTTCTGGCCAGGAATGAAGAAAGATGTGAAGGATTTCGTTCAACAGTGCCATCATTGTCAGGTCACCGGTAAGCCCAATGAGTCCATTCCACCTGCTCCTCTCCAACCCATTCCAGTGCCAAAAATCCATTTGATAAAGTAATCATAGATTGCGTGGGGCCATTACCAAAAACGCGAAGGGGAAATGAATATTTATTAACAGTATTATGTCCTACCACTAGATATCCTCTAGCAATACCCATAAAAATATCCATGCAAAAACGATCATTGACAGCTACTTAAAGTTTTTACCACCTTTGGGTTTCCTAAAGAACTCCAATGTGATCAAGGGACCAACTTCACCAGCAATCTTTTCAGGCAAGCAATGGCAGAATTCAGCATTCGTAATGTGTATGCCACAACATATCACCCACAGACTAATGGGGCCCTGGAACGTGTCCATCAAACGATAAAGAGCTTACTAAGGAAGTACATAGTGAGACTTCAAAGACTTGGGATGAGGAACTAGATCTACTCATGTATATCTTGCGAAGTGTCCCTAATGACTCTACTGGTATATCCCCATTTGAGCTAATGTTCGGCAGAAAGCCCAGAACAACCTTAAGTATGGTCAAAGAGGATATCATAAACAAAAAGATAGAAACAGTCTCCAGCGTTTCCTCTTACCTAAGTGACCTCAAAGAGAAACTATTAAATATGTACAATTTTTGCATTTAACAATATTTCAATTTCACAGAATAAGATGCAGAGATTGTATGATCGGAAAGCTAAGGTGAGGTCCTTCCAGCCAGGTGAACGAGTACTGATCTACCATCCAATTGCAGGAGCACCTCTTCAAGAGAGATATATTGGGCCATACGAAGTTATTCATAGACATGGTAAGGTAACCTACCTCATTAGTACTCCAGACCGTAAGAAAAAATCACAACTAGTACATGTAAATCTGTTAAAATCCTACCATGGTCCTACTCCAGTAATTGGTCACCTAGTATCTTCTGACTGCCATAAAGAAAAATTGGAACAACCTTGCCAGAAAGTGGATTCTGACTCCTCTAATGAAGATAACTTACTTTCATGGAAGGACTGTACAAACATTGAGATATTAAATTCATTAAACTCTTTCTTAAATCAGTTGGAGCCTTCTCAAAAACAGGAACTAACTTCACTTTTACTTTCTTTTCCTGAGGTGTGCTCAGACCAACCCCAGGACTGTACCATTATCAGTCATGACATCATGCTAGAACCAGGTGCTGTTCCCATACGCCAACCATTTTACCGTGTGGTAGGAAAAAAGCTGGAGATATTGCGCCAAGAAGTAAAGTATTTGCTTGATAATAACTTAGCAGAACCTAGTCTGTCTCCATGGGCGTCTCCATGCATACTGGTACCTAAACCTAATGGACAGTATAGAATGTGTACAGATTATAGGAAAGTCAACAACATCACAATAAAGGATTCTTACCCTCTTCCCAGGATATCTGACATTCTTGATAACATTGGAAATGCTAAATATCTAACTAAAATAGACCTCCTTAAAGGATATTACCAAGTCCCTCTTACTAATAAAGCTAAAGAAATATCTTCATTCATAACCCCTTTTGGGTTGTATTCTTACAGGGTCATGCCTTTCGGCCTCTGCAATGCTCCAGCCACCTTCCAGAGGTTGATGTCAGAGGTGATTAGAGATCTTGATAACACCTACGTCTACATGGATGATTTAGTTGTTGCCACGAACGCCTGGTCTGAACATCTGGATGCAATAAAGAAACTTTTTCAACGGTTATCCACGGCTCAGTTAACCATAAATCTAGCTAAAAGTTCCTTTGGTTTAGGGAAGGTAACATATCTTGGGCATGTTATTGGAAATGATGCTTCCGGAACTGGCTTTGGGGGGGTCTTGATGCAGCAACATCAAAGTTCTTTGGCCACACCTCCTCCGCCTCTGCATCATCTCATGCCCATTGCCTATTACTCGGGGTACTTCAAAGGAGCCCAGACACGATGGGCAACAATTGAGAAGGAGCTTTATGCCATAATCGCTGCTCTTCTCCACTTCAAACCGTATCTGGAGGGCAACCAGCACGTGATCATATACACAGATCACAACCCATTGATCTTCCTGGATCGAGCGAAATTGAAGAATAATAAGCTTCTACGATGGTCGTACATCCTCTCCGAATTCAACATTAAACTGCAAGCCATTCGGGGTCCACAAAATATATTAGCAGATACTCTCTCCAGGATACCTCAAACTACATCCTAATCTGAACATGACTTGCGGCCTGTCATGCGCTACTCTCTTCAGTTGCTCCACTTCGTAGAGCCCTCTCAGTGGGGGGGAATGTGACCGCCCGCCATCTAGTGAGTGCAAAACTCACTAAATATGTATATTTGTAATACCTCCTAAGTTTCTTCTTTAAAGTCCCTGTTCTGTCACTCCTTAAAATTACCTTGTTTCCTCCCTCTTCCTTAATGGGGAGAGGAATTTCAGCTCGTATCGTGTACATACCTATTTTGTCAGTGATCATATTATTATTATTATTCGTGTATTTGCATATTGGTGTTATTCATTATTTATTATTATTTTAATAGTGTCAAGTTGTAAGAAGTTTATTCATATAATTATTTTTCTTATTTTGGTGTTGGGAAGTTTAATTATAATCATAAAAATCGTTCAAGTGTTTCTATAACCGGCATATTGACTATAATACATTCAGTGCTTATTTTATTTGAACAGCGGAGCAGTGTGCAGTGTTGGTATCAGTATAACAATTATACATGAAGGGCTGAAACAGATATATTTTTTGGTGATATATTTTTTTTATATATGTAAGTTGTTGTGGTGTACTGCAGGTCATCATTTCTTTAGCCTTTGTCACCAAGGTTAGGTACACTTCACAGCTTGGCTTCCTGGTTTGACAGTTGAGTATTAAGAATTTTGCCCTGGTCAAATTAGGGGCCGTGACAATATATATATATATATATATATGTGTGTGTGTGTGTGTGTGTGTGTGTGTGTGTGTGTGTGTGTGTGTGTATATACAAACAATAAACTTCAAGTGTCGTTTAATAACCAATTCGCGCTACTTCGAGAACAACACCGAAGGGGAATTATAAGTGATAAATTATTTGGTACCTGACAGTACCCACGACATTTAGTTGATGTTCTAGACCATTCGGCTGGCAAGAGAATTATGAGTCAATGCCGATTGTACCGTACATATACTCATCGGCATCAACCCACCCCCACCATGACAGCTGATTGATTAATTTGAAACACATAGCTATGTATGAATTTTAGATTTTCTTTCAGGTAGGCAGCAGTGAGTTGCTGTTGATGGGATCTTTAGTGAACCAAAGCCTACTGTGTCTGGAGTTCCTCAGGGTAGTGTTCTTGGTCTACTGTTATTTTCAGTGCATACAGGTGATATGGTTGTTGGCCTGGAAAACAAGATTGTTCAGTATGTCGATGATGCAACACTTTTGGGTGAAGAAAAGTCTCCACTTATGAGATATGAAGCTGCCCCCAGTCTCACCTGGGACAATGACTGGATCAGTGAATGGTGGAGTCAATGGGATATGTGGCCGAACTCCAGTAAAATGAAAACTACTAATTAGCAGATCTTAAACAGATTTTCCATCCCTCCTCCCCTTCAGGTGGATGGGGCTTTGCTGAATGAGTCTGAGGCTAACTGTTCTAGGCGTAACTTTTGACTCACATCTTACTTTTGAGAAACATCTAATGAAGTTTCAGCATATGCAGTACGGAAGTTAGATATTGTTTCATAAGGGTTCATATATTTATATCAGTGATAAAATCAGTACAACGTGTTTTAGGTCATTTGTCTTTCCTTTACTAGAATACTGTTCTCCAGTGTGGATGTCTGGTTCTGCCAGAGATTTATCTTTTTTCGATAGAATGGTTCGTGGTGGAAGGTTTCTGTTTCATAATAGTAGCAGTTATGACTTGGACTATCGACGGTTGGTCTCTGTTTGTCTCTTTTTCAAAAGTCCCGTAGGGGGGTAGTGCCGTCAGTGCACCTCATGCGGTGCAATGTAGGCATTACTTAAGGGTCTTTGCAGGGCCCCTTCGCCCCCTAACTGCAACTGCCTTCATTCCTTTTACTGTACCTCCGTTCATATTCGCTTTCTTCTATCTTACTGTTCACCCTCTCTTAACAATTGATTCATAGTGAGTGCTTCAAACTTTTACTGTCAATTTCCGTTTCAGCGCTGAATGGCCTTAGTTGCCCAAGTGCTTGGCATGTATGCCTAAACTCTATAAATCAATCAGTCAATCAATCTTCTTCAAAAGTTTTTTTTTTTGTGTGTGTATGTGTTAAATGCTAGTGTACACACGGAAGATATCACATTCATTAAATATTCGGTGTGACATGTATGGTTTGTGTTCATCCTTCTTAGAGTGTGAAATAATTTTAAACTATATAGCTGATTACGATTTTTATCATCCAATGTATCTCAGGTGTCTTGAGCTTAGATCTGGAAGTTGTAGTCGTTATACTGAAATTTTGAAGATAAAACAAAAAAAAATTCAGCCCCATTTTTAGGGTTAATCATCAGAAACATTATAGTAATTAGAGGAAAATATTAAACACTTGTAATAGTTGTAATAAATCTGTAGGACTCGGGATTTTAATATCCCGTCTCACATATTTTTGCGGTATTAAAACAATAGGTAGTAGAGGACCCAAGAATCCAATTACATAAGAAATCAGTTTTCAGTTCTGAATTCCAAATAAATATCTAGTGCAATTGTGCTGTCAAAAAATAATATGAAACGTGAAGAGCTGCAATTTTTATTTTACCTATGATATATAAAGTACATAAAAAATGAGGCAAAATATAAAAATTAAACTTAATTTTTTCTTTTCTTTAATGAATATGATGTACTGATACCACCAAAAATTATGCTAATATCCAGCACTAGTTAATAGCAGTCATAAGTGGCTGTAAACTATGCATCATAGAAAGTGATTTATCGTAGTTTTGCATAGTACGTAAAAATTTTTTTTTTTACTTTGGCCAATATTTTTGTTATGACAGTTTAGAAACTTTTGCTTTGAGTTAACAGCTCTTCGTTTTAACTTTCTATTTTTATAGTTTTTTTTTTTTTTTTTTTACATACTATCGTCATTTACAAATGCGTAACTAATCATGAAAACTAACATCACGCAGAATGATTGAAGTAATATATTCCAAGGTAGTGCTTGATGAAAAATCCTGAGATTTTTTTTCTATTTTTTCCTTATGTTTAACTGACAATAGCTGTCATGAAAGTATTACCATATATATCATCGAAAAGACAATCTATCTTAGTTGTGCGTAGTGGAAAATTCATCTATTTTTGACAAAGTATTTTAGAAAATATTTCATGGCAATGTAAATGGCTAGTGTTGGCTAATTTCTACTCGTCGTTGTGACTGTTTCGTTGTACTGATCTGTGTTATTTTGAACATATTGTAATAAAGCACAACTATTCAGGTCTCAGCGACACGAAAATTAGTGTCCTAAGATAAAAATAACCTACCAAGGGATTCAGAGCCCATGAAACACGGTTTTTCGGCAAGTGTATATTATATATAACCCTACCTAATTTTTGCAAGTATTATGCAGTACCTACGCTCAATAGTTCTGGTACTTATCAGAGTAAAAGTGTGTTTCCTGTGCCAGAGCCATCAAAATCGCAAGTAAGGTTTTGAACAGAACAGTGACGCTAACCTATGACGTCATGAGGCTCCACCTACAGTGAAGAGAAGTTTACATATGGGGAAAAAGTCTCTTCACTATGGCTCTGCCCTCACTAATTGATATTAGTACCCAAGGCCAAGAGAGACAAGGTCTACCCAACTGGGTGGAGTCGCCTCCCAACTGGGGTAATTACGTAGGCAATGGCGTATCTTAGAAGTACCTGCTCATTACGGCAACTCACCTGCTGACACAATAAGCAGGTAGGCAAAGCTCCGCCTACATGGGGGATTTTGGGGGAAAGTGAGCAAACCTTCTCTTTCTCTTGGCCTTGTTAGTACCTATCCTATCCTTCAGCGATATCAATGATGGCGAGCAATTCATTGTCATCGTCCCCTTGATTGCATGATCATTCTCAATAATTTTATTATTATTATTATTATTATTATTATTATTATTATTATTATTATTATTATTATTATTATTATTATTATTATTATTATGTGGAGGTTTCATCGCATCTTCCACTGTAGTTGTTGTGACTAAGTTGTTAGCTTGGAGTTCTTCCATTTTCTTGTTATGCGTATTGTTTCTACTTTACAAAATATTCAGTGTATGTAATTCATCCACATAATGATCCAGTATATAGTTCATTTGTTAGATCTACATCTATTCAGGGCGGGAATACAGAAAGACAATCCGCTTTGTTTTACCTCAGGTTTCGACACTATAGCCTTCTATTTGCAGCAAGTCAAAAGCGGTCACTAGAAGTAGAATTCAAATGTCACAGTAATGATACCGATTTCCCTCAACTGTTAGAGGTGTAAAGGTCAACGCCACTGTTATATTTCAGTCAATGTAACCCATCGCTTCTTTTTTTTTAATATCATACAGCATCCTAAACAGCGCTCGTATGCTCGCTGCAATGGTAGGAGTCAAGATTTTGAGGGTAAGTTATTATCTACCTACTTAATATTAATCAAATGTAACACGATTTATATCGATATGCATGGAAAGGAAAATATATTTAAAACAGTTTGAATGAGAAACATATTGTTATAATCATTGTGTTTTAATAAATATGTTTCAGATATACAAATAAAACGTTTAACACTATATAAAATTTATTTACAAAATGTCTTCATCACCACTCTCGAGGGAGAGGTCATCATCCCCGTCCTCATAGTCCCTTGCAATGTCAATGATGACTGGTTCCACGCTCTCTTGGGCATTGTCCGACTTCCAGTACAGTACTCCTCCTCAAAGTGACAGGATTGTCTAACAGCTTCTGCCCACAAATCTGGGGTGGCCAAGCAACTATTACCCACTTTGGAAATAATTACCTATACAAGCTAGAGTAAATCTTGTCACGGGTCCTCTCACTTGTAAACAAAGTGGCAAGCCGTAGCACAAATGCAGTCTTGCAACCACAGGGACAATTCCACATCCCGCTGGCCATTATCGAATTTGTTGAAGACTAGACTGTGTAAGCGTTAGTGACTTACTGCCTACTGGTAGATGGGTGGAGCTTCATGACGTGTGTGATTTTCTCGATTCCAGCATTGGCGATTTCATTTTACTCTATAAATATTGAAACCATCGAAATTAGGTACTAAATAATACTTGAGAAAATTAGGCAGGGTTATAAAAGATACACTTGTCAACTTTCAACTTTATCCGATGCTTTGATAAAAAGATGCTGCCGAAAAACCGTGTTTCATCGACTCTGATTCCCTTAGTAAAACAAATCAACTGGAGAAATAGCACCATTCGCGAACCCAGTCAGTGAATAGCGTCGTAGCGTCTCAGCAAAAGGATGGAATTATATGGATACTCATTGCATCTCATACAATAAGATTAGGTTTACTATAAAAACTCTGGCAAGCTATTATTTTATTTTGCCATACTTTGATCACTGTTCTGTAAGACATTTATGTAGTCTATGTGACTAATCTAGTATTAGGTATTTGTATGGCTGTTTGATATTCTCTTCATAAAAGTTAGCTTAATACTACATTCAGCATTCATAAAAACATATTCATTCATAAATTATTACATTTAATATCTGTTAATATATATATATATATATATAATATAATATATATATATATATATATATATATGTATATATATATATATGTATATATATATATATATATATATATATATATATATATATATATATATATATATATATATATATATATACATTTAATATATATATATATATATATATACAGTATATATATATATATATATATATATATATATATATATATATATATATATATATATATATATATATATATATATATATATATATATATATATATATATATATATATATATATTGCTATATCTTTCCAAGTATCTCAGCCACCAGACACTTAACTTAAAGCTGGAAAATAAAACAGTGCATTTTGGCACTGCCTGACAAGGAAAGGTCAAAAGAAATATTGACCCTTCCCTTAATCCATTAACCGCACTCTGGATATGTGAGGTGCTGCGGAACCCTTTGTTTACAGACACAGGCTATGCACGAGGCTGTGAAGAGACTAAGTATGGCCGGAGGCAGAATAAAGCCTGGCGAGGCAGATTAAGAGAAAGGCATCTGGCATTAAAACCTGGATCTTGAGTCATAAATGATGCACGTGCATAGGGAAACAACATCAACCCCATCTACCTGTGGATGACCTCCTATTCCCTGACCGAAGCCACATAAGGGCCTCACCAAAGGAACAAGAGAGAGAGAGAGAGAGAGAGAGAGACATAGTTGGACACAAGCGAGACA
>NC_089791.1:2752746-2827746 GCF_040412425.1 Macrobrachium rosenbergii
ATTAAAGAGTACACAGTTAGGAAGCCCTTAGAGAAAGGAATAAAGAAAGAATTACTTAATAATAATAGTGGGTTGATAAGACAGAAATGTTTAGTCGAAGTGACCTCAGTATCTAAAATGCACCTGTGCTTTTGAGGTGTAAGATGTAGCTATAGCGCCCTGAGATTCTTTTTTTTACATAAATTTCAGGCGTTCTTGTCAGGATCGGTCGTTATTTCTTTGAAGCGACCTTCAAGGCAGTTTCCTTGTTTCTCCCGTGCTCCGGTGTTTTCGTCGAGTTGACGAAGGTTACGTTGGTCACGGGCCGAGTGTCAACATCAGTCAGGTTCTGGGGCTCGTCCAGAATGCATCTTTGGCGATACACAGCCAAGAAGGAAGTCTTGATGTCATGCAACCCAGAAGGCAGTAGTAGTATGGTGCGATAGGACAGCAAGAAATCATTTGGTTGATTAACGTGCATGGTGAACCTGTTAATATCAGCGAGAGGATGGAGGATGTGGTGGACTTCTTTAGTCAACAAGAGGAATTTTAAGCCGGTTATATACATTCTCTTGACGAGTCAACGAATCTGCGAATTCTTGTGTTGATGCTGTATTCCTATCGTGACAGCTGGTTGCTGGTCATTCGTTGATTCGACCGATTTCGTTTGATTATTTTTATCCTGTTGGTAGTGAATGACTACGTCGACAATTTGAGTGATTCTGTCGGGTGGCGTTGCTTTGGTGTGTAATGGTCACCGTAATTATTCTGCCTGTTCTATTAGAACCTTGATTTATTGTACATTATAACAATATTGTTGTTTACTGTATTTGAGCAGAAATGTGGCTCTGGTAATGATTTATTTCATGTTTACTGTTTAATGATTATTTATTGATAACTATGTTCAATTTGACATTCATTTGTTTGTAAATGTCTCTGGGTTTGTTCTGTTAAAGTAATATTTATTTGCATTTCATTTAACATTTAGGGTGTTTCTTTGGTCTGAAAATTATTTGCTGTTTATCACATATGGTAAAGGTATTTACATTTGATTATCATTTATGATCATTGTGATGATGTACTCGAGACTCGGAGCCTGTACTCACTGTATATATGTATAAAAAATTAGGTTTAAGGAACTTTAAGGAACTTTTCGCATATGTTATTGTCCCTCCTTTGTTGCCAGTCTGTCATATCAGTCCTATTTTGATGGCGCAAGTTCAAGAACTAGCGGAACCCAGGGTGAGGTTCCTAACATTATGAATTAATCAGTTAAGCTTTCCTCAGAAAGGGAAGGTGTTTTTGATAGTAGTAATAATGAACTTAGTATTGAGAGAAGAACAGCAAATCCTGGAGTTACGTCCTTGGGATCTCAAAAGTGGCAGGGAGAACAAATAGTCAAATTGAATTATGATTATATGGTCATAGACACAGGAACAACACAATCTAAACTAAAGATCTGCAAGCGACTGAATAAGGGTTATGGCGAGACTAGATATTTTGCTTGTTTTATGTTTTTTTAAATGTGTGGTATGGCACGAGTGTATCTGTGCCTATTGCTACAAATATATACAGTGTATAAGGTTTCAGCTAACTGGATTCTGTACAGTATGGAATGGCTTTCGTTGAAATATTAATTTAAAATCGGAATCTACTGAAAAAAAAAACTTCTAGTAAAAATACGAAACCAGATTTGTAGGTGCTTTACTAATGATTTTTAGACTATTTATACAATGTGTGGGGATTATCAGGGGGACCAAGAAAAAAGTTTAGGGCAGAAATTTGTCGAGGTGTGGGGGTTCGTTTGAGTGGAAAACTAGAAAGGCTGTTAATGAAGGTTGATCTCAACCCGACATGACCAAGAAGTTATAGTTCAGTTTTCTTGCGTTTTTCATTTATCTTACTAAGGTTTAGAATAAGGTTTTCCTTATTAGAGGATTGTTCTTGTCTGCTGTGATCGTTCTCTCTCTCTCTCTCTCTCTCTCTCTCTCTCTCTCTCTCTCTCTCTCTCTCTCTCTCTCTCTCTCTCTCTCTCCAGGTTTTGCAGGATGGAACAATACATCACACTTATTCATTGTATGCGACACAGCATGAATATGCTGAATACTTTAATATTAGTCTCGCTATTTCCGGCAGGAATATGGTTTAGAGCTATGGAACAAAACGCTAGTATATGTAGTTTTGTTTTTTGTTTCGCTTACGAAAAATTTTCTGTTATCTTTAACTGTTTTAGACAGAAACCTTCAAACCTTCAACATTCACAGAGATGAATCCGTAAATCCATTCAAATCTCAGAATAATTTAATTCAGTCTTTATTCCCCGTCAGCAAGTGGTTGTAGATATTTTGACAAGACTCATTTCTGAACGGCATTCATATATTGCCTCGGAATTCAAGATTGTCAGTTTCTGAAATCTGCGCCAGAGACAATGGTCATCATTTTTGCAATAGTAAGATTAACCAGTTAAAACACATGCATGACGGTTACTAGAAAAGTAAATACTAAATTATATGCATACAATAATAAAAGAGTATTCTCCAAGTACCCCATTTGGAATGGGTGGAAGGCACATTAGCCAAAAACAAGGGCACCCTGTTTCTTCCAGGCTTTTACAAGAAGAACGTGAGCAGGTCCCATTGGACTCGACAATTAAACCTGCAAAGAGTCCCACTTCATGAAACAGGGCCTTTGGATCTCTCTGGGAAGAAACAGAGAAGCCCAAAGACACCAAGCACAGTTCCTGCTTCCTATAGTTCCTTGCTTTCTGAAGCTTCTTGAAGACGCGGAATCCTGCCTTGGTTCCGAAGGAACAAAATTTTACAACATATTTGCAATTATAAGATCATTCAAATTAATTTAAACATGCTAGAAAGCTATAGTTGCTCCAGGATGGGTTTCATGTCTTCAAGGAGCTATAGAGAGCAGGAACTGCGTTGTGTGTCCTTTTCCAAAACTAAATCAAATCAATTGGAATATCCTCTAGAGATATCAGAGGAAATCTTTGATCCATGGCGTTGCCGGGATCCTCTGGTGCTTCCCGAAGAAACCTAAAGGCCTATTTTGTAAAGTGGACCCTTGTGGGACCCTGGGACTTTCTTTATCCAAAGAGATTTGCTCACGTTCTTCCTGTAGAAACTTGGAAGAGACATGGGTACCCTTTTCTAGCCATTATATCTTCCACTCATTTCATTTTGGGTATTTTTTGATGTATGACAACTGGTATTTTAATACATGGTAATTGGTATTGTTTTTTACCTTTTTACATGTGTTTAAATTATTTGGAATAAGCTTATTATATTATTGCATGGCCGAAATTGGATCCCAGTTTCAAAATTGGCTTTTGATAGGCAAAATTGGACCTCTTCTAGAAATGAGATAATCGGTTGAATCCAAGCCTGGGGAGTCAACAGAGCTAAAACCTGGGTCAATTGAATATTTGAGGGTGGCGGGAATTTTTTTTTTAACATAATGACCAGTTACTTCCTCCTCCTTCGCCCTCTCTCTCTCTCTCTGGATCAGCAGCCGGACCAGATGGCGTCCCTGCCATTTTGTTAAAGAAAGTGGTTCATTCAATCGCAAAGCCTCTCGCAATATTATCAAGACAAAGTGTAGATACAGGCAAGATTTATGATGAGCATAAATTAGCATATATTACCCCTATTTTCAAAAGTGGATCAAGTAATTATAGGCCTGTGAGTCTGACATCTCATGAAAATGTATGAAAGGGTAATGAAGAAAAATATAATGAAACATTTAATGAAAAACAGTTTGTTTAATATAGGACAACATGATTTTGTACCCGGAAAAATTACACAAACCCAACTGTTAGTCCACCATGAAAGCATATATAAAAATATGATAAACGAAAAAGATACAGATGAGGTTTACCTAGACTTTGCAAAAGCTTTTGACAAGGTAGACCATAATATATTAGCGAAAAAAAATATTGTGGACAAAGTGGGAAGATGGATAAAACAGAAAACAGATAGTGATTGCAAACAACGAGAAATCGGATGAAGGTAAGGTAATATCCGGTGTGCCACAAGGTACGGTGTTAGCTGCATGGCTGTTTGTTATTATGATTGCAGACATAGACAGTAATGTTAAGGAATCGGTAGTGAGAAGTTTCGCTGATGACACAAGAATAAGTAGAGAAATTACTTGTGATGAAGATAGGAACTCGCTACAAAGAGACCTAAACAAAATATATGAATGGGCAGAGGTAAATAGGATGGTATTTAACTGTGATAAATTTAAATCAATAAATTATGGTGATAAAGAAGGAATGCTATATGCATATACAGGACCTAATAACGAGACAATCACAAATAAGGAAGCAGTTAAAGACCCTGGTGTGATGTTGAATAGGAATATGTTATGCAATGATCAAATAGCAATACTACTGGCGAAATGCAAAGCAAAAATGGGAATCTTGTTCCGGCAGTTCAAAACAAGGAAAGCCGAACACATGATTATGCTTTATAAAACATGTACATAGTCCACTTGAATATTGCAATATAATATGATACCCACACTACCAAAAGGATATTGCACAAATAGAGAGTGTACAGAGGTCCTTTACACCTAGAATAGAAGAAGTTAAGGACCCTGACTACTGGGAAAGACTACAGTTCTTAAATTTATATAGTCTCGAAAGGAGAAGAGAAGGCTACATGATAGTACAGGTATGGAAACAAATAGAAGGAATTACCAAAAACATCATGGAGCTAAAAATATCAGAAAGAGCAAGCAGAGGTAGATTAATAGTGCCCAAAACTATACCAGGAAAACTAAGAAAAGCACACAGGACATTAATCCACCACGCACCAGCATCGATAATGCAGCATCTATTCATTGCGTTACCAGCTCATCTGAAGAGCATATCAGGAGTGAGCGTAGATGTGTTTAAGAATAAGCTCGACAAATATCTAAGATGCATCCCAGACCATCCAAGATTGGAAGGTGCAAAATATACCGGAAGATGCATTAGCAATTCTCTGGTAGACATCAGGGGTGCCTCACACTGAGGGGCCTGGGGCAACCCGAACGAACTGTAAGGTCTGTAAGATAAGGTCTCCCCCTCCCAACCTCCCATCTCTTCCTGTCTGTCTGTGTGGTTTCAAGCCCGAAATTAGTTGCCAATGTCAAAACTGGCTGCCAATGTAAAATTGTCGACTTTACCTCCTTCTCTCTCTCTCTCTCTCTCTCTCTCTCTCTCTCTCTCTCTCTCTCTGATTGAAATAGGAGGTTGTTATTGTTCCCTTTAATGATTTTTAATTTTTTTTTAGGGAGGGCGCGCAATTTGAATTGAATCTTCCTCATTTGTATATTGGAGGATATGTAATCAGTCGAGTGTGCAGTTGTAAGCCGATGGCTTCTGAGAGGTGAGAATCAAGTAGGGTAATTTATTTATTTTGCGTGTTTATTCAAAAAATCTTTTCATCTAACGTCCTGGTTTTTGAGTTAAGACAAGAATGACAGTGAACAAATCCTCTCAGCCATCAAGGTATGAAGGTTGATTCGACTATCTGTACATATTCCTTTTGAATTCATGTTATTGTATTTAGAATCAAAATCAGCCTGTCACCAACATGATGCTTAGTAATAGTAACAGCAGATTTTATTTTCACATTCACGGAACGTTCACACTATATTTGACAAATATAAGCTTCCGCTTCGGATTTCACCAATAATAGTTCCAGAGCATAAGCCTTTTCTATGTTTAATGTTGATTCGGTTTTCTTCTGTAATACTCTTATAGACCAATTAAGGAGAGTTCTTGTTAGAAAGTGTATTTTTTTGAACAGATGTGGATGTGAACTTCTTTCCATTTTTGTGGACAGGTGCTTTTGAGACACCAAGCTCGCAAACTGGTTAATGTGCAGAGTCCCTTTCTCTTCGTGTAACATCATTTACTTCATATAAACAGGTAAAAAATGCGCCGAAAATAGATCTATCTTTCGGTGGTCTCGTTATAATGCTGTATGAGCCGCAGCCCATGAAACTTTAACCACTGCCCGGTGGTGACCTGTCCTATATCGTTGCCAGACGCACGATTATGGCTAACTTTAACCTTAAATAAAAAAAAAAAACTACTGAGGCTAAGGGGCTGCAATTTGATATGGTTGATGATTGGAGGGTGGATGATCAGCATACCAATTTGAAGCCCTCTATACTCAGTAGTTTCTAAGATCTGAGGACAGACAGAAAAAGTGCGGATGGACAGACAAAGCCGGCACGATAGTTTTCTTTTACAGGAAACTAATAAAAACTGTCGACATGTATCCAGATATACTGACTCCCTGTGTATTTTCCCACTTTAGAAACATCGGTTTTGTACGGAAATAAATTTCCCATCGACCCGCAAATCGATTAAGACAGTGGAAGTTATGGGTAGGAGGCGGTTGGGGGTTGCATTGTGTGGCTTGGCGTTCTCCCCATCTGTATTTCTATGGTTGCCGTTCTCCTCTCTTTGTCTGATTCTCTTCAGCTCCCATTCGAGGGGGCCTGGTCCGAGTGTCCGTGGCTCGTGAACTTTCGTTATTTTCATTTGGATATATTTTGCTTTAACGATAGTAACAATAACAATAAAATCATCATCATCATCATTATTATTCATGGATAGTATCCTCTTTGTTAATAACTATTTTAAAGTTGTGCTTGATTTCTGTGTGTTTGTTGAATTTATAATAATCTAAATTTGTTGGTTATTATGGTTGCCGTTCCAGCGTTACGTGTATGAAACTCCAAACACCTTAGATGTTTCCTGCTTATACTGTAAAGTTCGTCCTTGACATAACAGCTAAGTGACTGATAGCGAAACGGCTTATTGAAATAATAATAGCTGTAATATTATTACTAGTTGTTGTTGAATGGCCATCATGTGTCCTAGATGGCTTCGTTTTAGTTCATTTTATTATATCGTGTCTTTTGCTGCATTTACAATATTATCTCATAAAGAGATAATATTGCCTCTAATCACTGTTTGCCCTTTTCATACAGATGCATAGTTTAGAAATATTAATAAGGCATCTATATTCTCTCCTACTCCATTTTCCAATACTTTATTATGGTAGTGAAAAGCTTAATGTCGCTGTTAGTTAATAAGACTTGCAACGGTTAAGTGAAGTGAAAGATTTAAAGTAATCTCCGTATGAATGGATATACACAATAGCAACATTGGTATAAAAATGACCTACGGGTTGAATATTAATATGTAATAGAGGTGGTCGTCTCATTGTCATCTAGTGCATTTCATTAAAGGGCTTTCTTGCTTGACAACCGCATGTTTCTTCTGTAAATTAATCGTAGTTGAACAATTCAAATTAGAACTCCCATACAAATATATAAATAGCCTACATACTGTAAAGTCGAAAACAAAGAGAGAGAGAGAGAGAGAGAGAGAGAGAGAGAGAGAGAGAGAGAGAGAGAGAGAGAGAGAGAGAATCCTATTTCTGATAAATCTTATACACAAATCTGGTGCTCTGTGCCAGATATACATGATGATATCATTGTATGATATTCATGATCTGGGTTTTTCTGTTACCTTATACACGTTGCCATAGTTATTCGTTGTACATCGTTCATGAAGAATACGCACGTAGGTACAACACTGAGAATTTTTCGTTGTGATTTTGTAATATTGCCCATCAGTATTTAAGTTATATAAGTCTTTTGCTCAGTCTGATTTTAGCACACATACTGTACATGCATACGCAAACAGACGCGCGCGCACACACACACACACACACACACACACACACACACACACACACACACACATATATATATATATATATATATATATATATATATATATATATATATATATATATATATATATATATGTATATATATATATATTTGGGCATAGGTCTAGTATCCTAATCCCAATGGATTGCTAAGAACTGGAAAGCAGGAGCCATCTTTCCGAAGAGGAAAGGCATATAGTGAATATCTATATCTGTATCTCTCTCTCTCTCTCTCTCTCTCTCTCTCTCTCTATATATATATATATATATATATATATATATATATATATATATATATATATATATATATATATATATATATATGTTTGTGTGTGTGTATTACAGTGGGAGAATACCAAGCATTGGCTTACCCAAAATAATTCGTAATGAATGCACATTCAGCTTAATGATTGTTAAATTCTTCATGAAGATATATGTTTATTTTAAGAAGGTTTGATGCATGGAGACACAGAAACACCCTCAGTATGTTTGATATATTTGGTAACGTGACTGTGTAACTAGCAGATGATTAGTTCATCCTTTGTAAAGTAAAAAACTCAGGATTAAAATATCACACGAATTGGAATGTTTAAATATTACATCAGAAATATGCTCGGAAGTAATAAAATTATTTTTATGAAAACATTTTTGTTTCTTCTCAAAATATTTTTGGATGTAATATTTGATATTTCAAATCTTGACATTTTTCTTTCAAAAATTTTTAAATGAGTGGAAATCTGATTTCAGGAGGTAAACCATCCTTGGAAGATGAAGAATTTTTTGGACCAGCTGCCATTGCAAGTTTGCTTTTTATCCTGAATTATAGCAGTCGACTCTTAAGGAAGGTGGCATCTGTCACAGTTCCCATTTTACAAAATTGTTTAAAAAACGGCAAAGATAATATTAAAAGAAACCTAGACAAAAGGATCGAGACCATGAACGTCTGCATTGTTGTGCGTCTATTTTCACGTGGATGGCATGGAAGTGTTTCGACATTGTCTTCCCAACTTCAAGGATTCCCGGGCATGCGCAAGAAAGGGGAGAGCATTTCCAGTTGTAATGCCATTGTAGATTTCTCGCGGAAAGTTGAGTGCTCATATCAGTGTGTAGCAACTTTTAGTTGAAGCCGCTTGGAAGAAAAAAAGACAACCATACACCCAAAAACTGTCTCAAAAATGTGTTTTGTGTCCATGTGTTTATATATAGCCAACATATTATATTGTATACTTTTTCTTATTAACCAAGATTCTAACATTTTCAACATTTTCCCTCGTTGTTTGTGTGGTGAACGCATCTTATTCCAGTAGTTCTTTTTCGTATCATGTTCTTACTGCAAGACTGCACAAAAAAAAAAAAAAAAAGGGCCACAAAACACCGTTTATGCTCTGGAACGGCATTCGGTCATTACTCACATATCTTCTGTGTTTTTAATTGATAATAATCTCCACGATTCTAAACCAATTTTTTGCATATAATCAGCATTTCTTCATCATATTTTTACTATGCAGTTTTTAAATTTAAAAAAATATGAGCACCAGTTTGTGTTCATTTATGCTTTTATTAGCATTATACAGTCATAGTCATCTCTTGTTCCGTTTGTTCCAAATTATTTTCCGAACTATTTCGTCAAAACCTCTTTGCTAACTTTTTTTAATGAAGTATAAAGACACAGCATGCACCAGATACTGCCAATAATTGCGGCACTTAAGACAACATTGAACTTCCATGATTTCTGATCTTTTACTTGTATGATGCGTCGTTCTTGATTTGATTTGCTTTGACACGTCAATTTCCCCCTCATTTTTCAAGTGTCCAGTGGACGACATTCATAGCTAATTTGATTCTTTTTATTTCTTTATATTAACGTTGCCCTTAGACCTGTTTTTCTCTGATATTGGTACCTTCTTATTGTACTCTATTGGAAAACCACCCTTAGATTACTCATTTTCTGACTGGCAACAGTATCGTATCTTTGGAACACCTGAGATGCGAATCTGCTTCCATAGTCGACAAGGTTATTAAACACCCCTTCATGTGTGAGAGCTACAGCTTATAAATTTTTTATGTTTATGAACATACTTTAAAATAACTAATGTGTCGAGCGCCGTAACATTACTGGTCATTGATCTTCAGATGTTTGGTAAAAGAGAAGCGAGAGTTTTAAACAGATTTATATATAAGGATTGTGATTTAACCACATCTCGTGGAAAAGTGAAAAACCTCAAAAACAATGGCGGTGGCGGTGGTAATGTAATCTATGAAACAATGTAAGTCCCCACTTTGTTTGCTTCCTCTTATTGGTTATTCTTTTAACACCTGTAAAGCACAGCGTCTTCCTTTTTATCACTTCTAGATTTTTTATTTCACAACCTATAGGCCAAACTTCCGAATGATGCAGTATTGGGGTATTTTTGTGGGGTATTTTCTTTCAAAGGGAAAGAAATATTTTCTTAAAAGCAATATTGTTATATATATATATATATATATATATATATATATATATATATATATATATATATATATATATATATATATATATATATATATATATATGTATGTATGTATGTATATGTACATATATTTATATATATATATATATATATATATATATATATATATATATATATATATATATATATATATATATATATATATATATATATATATATATATATATATACATGTGTGTGTGTATGTGTGTATGTATGTATGTATGTATGTATGCATGTATTATAAAGTTTCAAATTATGTACATGTATTTAACTTACGTATAATACGTATGAACGTATACGTATTATGCATGTTACCTTTGCCTATTTCATCTAATTGCGTCCGTTTATTTCTTCTGTGAAATTAACGGTAACTCTTTCTTATTCAGGTGTTTTGCTTCATAATTCGTTGCAGCTGCTTCCTTACAGGAAAGTACTTTTCTTCGCTTAAAGCTGTAACTTGGTGTTTCCATGCGAGAGTTTTCTTTTTAATAAAGTAAGATAATGGAGGAAGGAAAATATATATACTGTATATGCCGTTAAAGTTTAACGACCTAAAATGGGTTTCGTGAGGTGCGGTGGTGGTTATTCCCCTCAACATTTAGTTTTATGAATGATTTATTTAAAACCTCACTAAGCTTCAACTCTCATCCGGTGAGGAAAAAGACACCACAATCTAGTAACAATGCTAATATTAACCAGAATCTTGCTGATGGCAGTTAGTATTGACATTCATTTTATTTGCATCGTCGCTTGTTACGTTGTCATATTGTAATTTAAGATTCCTGCACATTTTCAGCAAAGAATGGCATATGCCTATAGCTGTGATTCTCTAGTTGATTGCAAAGAAAGTTTTGAAATAATGCGTAGAAACCGAATAATAAACAGCTCTCATAACCTTATGAAAGTGAGATTTATATGGTTTTCTTTCCCGATAATGTGATGAATGTGTACGTATAACTGTAAGTTTAATAATGATCACTTTCTTAAGAAAGGGTTATTTCATTATAAGAAGATTTTTAATGAATAACGCGAAGAGTCAGTGTTATCATTTAGGCGTGCTCCTGTCGCAGAAAACCGAAATTACATCTTCAGTATTTGATGTCATCTTAATTTCCTTGCGAATCTGGAAACCGTCCACATGTAATACATGCTGCTGTGGGGTGAGCCCTTTGGACGAAGACTCGTGTCCGATTCACGTTTCGATTTTCTGGAGAGAGGGAATTTTAGCTATATGCATTGCTGCATTTACTGTGGACTTCATGTTTATTATTATTATTATTATTATTATTATTATTATTATTATTATTATTATTATTATTATTGAAATATAAGTATACTTAGGGAAACAGCAAAGTACTTTAGATTTTTGTTGCTTGTAATAGGCCCGTGTACTTTACATGGTAATAGCACTGAAAAGTACACTAACATGTATCTCGGTTGCGTTCAGTATATTAGCAAACTTTTACAAGTTGATATACTAAATATATCAAAGATGCTTGAAAAACGAAGGAATACAATATATATATATATATATATATATATATATATATATATATATATATATATATATATATATATATATATATATATATATATATATATATATATATATATATATATATATATATATATATATATATATATATATATATATATATATATATATATATATATATATATATATATATATATTCATATATTATATACAATATATATATAAATATATATATATATATATATATATATATATATATATATATATATATATATATATATATATATATATATATATATATATATATATATATATATATATATATATATATATATACGGAAGACAAGAATATATACAGTGATATAAAATATTAACCATATATATATCCAATATATAATCAGTTGATACCGATATATATATACAAACATATATATATATATATATATATATTTATATATCGATATCAATATATATCTATATATGCTAACCATATATCGTTTATATATATATATATATAATAATATATATTTTACACTTCATCATGATTCATATACAATCATTGCTACAAACGTCCTTTAATATCCAATTCGCTCTAAGGGAAAAATATATTTTCATATATGTTACCGAAGGGGAATTTTTAGTTGATAATAAGTTCGTCGTCCCGTGGGCTCGAACCACGGAAGACAAGAACTCAGGACTACAGTGACGCAAAATTTAACCACACGGCCAACAAGTGAGGCATAAGTTGATACCGACTCTCACCTACAAATCCCCGTCGAACTCAGGTATTTGTATTTAGAATCGATATCAACCCACCTCTGCCATGCTGACCATGTAGTGCGTTTGTCGCACACAGCCATATTATGAATGAATTTTTATCACATCACCATGACTCATATACAAGCATTAAGCTATAAACGTCCTTTAATATCCAATTCACTCTACATCAGGAATAATATATTTTCACATATGTTACCCGAAGGGGAAATTTTTAGTTGATAATAAGTTTGCCCTCTTGTGGGCTGGAACTATGGAAGACAAGAACTCAGGACTACAGTGACGCGAATTTTAACCACACGGCCAACAAGTGAGGTATAAGTTGATACCGACTCTCACCTACAAATCCCCATCGAACTCAGTTATTTGTATTTAGAATCGACATCAACCCAACTCTGCCATGCTAACTATGTAGGGTGTGTGTTGCTCGCAGCCATATTATGAATGAATTTTTATCACATCACCGTGATTCATATACAAGTATTAAGCTACAAACGTCCTTTAATATCCAATTCACTCTACCTTGGGAATAATATATTTTTGTACATATGTTACCCGAAGGGAAATTGTTTTGTTGATAATAAGTTCGGCGGCTCATGGGTTCAAACCAAGGAAGAGAAGAACTGAGGACTACAGTGACGCGAATTTTAACTGCACGGCCAACAAGTGAGGTATAAGTTGATACTGACTCTCACCTACAAATCCCCGTCGAACTCAGGTATTTGTACTTAGAATCGATATTAACCCACCTCTGCCATGCTAACCATGTAGTGCGTTTGTTGCACGCAGCCATATTATGAATGAATTTTTATCACATCACCGTGATTCATATACAAGCATTAAGTTGCAAACATCCTTTAATATCCAATTCACTCTACCTTGGGAATAATATATTTTCATGTATGTTACCCGAAGGGGAATTTTTTAGTTGATAATAAGTTCATTGTCCTGTGGGCTCGAACCATGGAAGATAAGAACTCAGTACTACAGTGACATGAAACTTACCCACACGGCCAACAAGTGAGGTATAAGTTGATACCGACTCTCACCTACAAATCCCCGTCAAACTCAGGTATTTGTATTTAGAATCGATATCAACCCACCTCTGTCATGCTAACCATATAGTACGTTTGTCGCACACAGCCATATTATGAATGAATTTTTATCACATCACCATAATTCATATACAAGCATTAAGCTACAAACGTCCTTTAATATCCAATTCACTCTACCTTCGGAATAATATATTTTCATATATGTTACCCAAAGGGGAATTTTTTAGTTGATAATAAGTTCGTTGTCTCTTGGGCTCGAACCACGGAAGACATGAACTCAGGACTACAGTGACGCCAATTTTAACCACACGGCCAACAAGTGAGGCATAAGTTCATACCGGCTCTCACCTAGAAATCCCCGTCGAACTCAGGTATTTGTACTTAGAATCGATATCAACCCACCTCTGCCATGCTAACCATGTAGTACGTTTGTTGCACGCAGCCATATTATGAATGAATTTTTATCACATCACCATGATTCATATACAAGCATTAAGCTACAAATGTCCTTTAATATCCAATTCACTCTACCTCAGGAATAATATATTTTCTTGCATGTTACCCGAAGGGGAATTTTTTAGTTGATAATAAGTTCGTGGTCTTGTGGGCTCGAACCATGAAAGACAAGAACTCAGGACTACAGTGACGAGAGTTTTAATCACACGACCCACAAGTGAGGTAAAAGTTGATACCGACTCTCACCTAGAAATCCCAGTCGAACTCAGGTATTTGTACTTAGAATCGATATCAAGCCACCTCTGCCATGCTAACCATCTAGTGCGTTTGTCGTACGCAGCCATATTAAAAATAAATTTTTATCAAATCACAGTGATTCATATAGAAGCATTAAGTTACAAACGTCCTTTAATATCCAATTCACTGTACCTCGGGAATAATATATTTTCATATATGTTACCCAAAGGGGAACCTTTTAGTTGATAATAAGTTCGTCGTCTCGTGGTCTCGAAACACGGAAGACAAGAACTCAGGACTACAGTGACGCGAATTTTAACCACACGGCCAACAAGTGAGGTATAAGTTGAAACCGACTCTCACCTACAAATCCCCGTCGAACTCAGGTATTTGTATTTAGAATCGATATCAACCCACCTCTGCCATGCTAACCATGTAGTGCGTCAGTCGCACGCAGCCATATTTTGAATAAATTTTTATCACATCACCGTGATTCATATACAAGCATTAAGATACAAACATCCTTTAATATCCAATTCCCTCTACCTCGGGAATAACATATTTTCATATATGTTACCCAAAGGGGAATTTTTTAGTTGATAATAAGTTCGTTGTCTCCTGGGCTCGAACCACGGAAGACAAGAACTCCGGACTACAGTGATGCGAATTTTAACCGCGGGTATTTGGCCAACAAGTGAGGTATAAGTTGAAACCGACTCACCACATATCCACGTTGAACACACACATTTGTACTTAGAATCGATATCAATATATATCTGCCATGGTATATATATAAAATTATTATATATATATATATATATATATATATATATATATATATATATATATATATATATATATATATATATATATATATATATATATATATATAAATATATAATATATAGCTACAAACGTATTTATATATATATATCACTATATATATATAATATAATATATTTTATATATATATATATAAAGGGGAATATTTAGTTATATAATAAGTCCATCGTATATATATCGAACCAGCCATCTCTTGTGGCCGACTGGCTAGTGTGTCACTGTAGTCCTATTTGCTTTCTGTGGTGTCCGTCGCATTTGGTTCCGATTTCCTCTAGGTTGGTTGTGTTTTTATTCTGGTTTTATTTCATTTTTACTGTAACATTTTAAATGTATTCTAAGACTGTACTTATAACTGTTTTTATGATTTTATCTTTTCTTGTGACAGCCCTGAAGATGTATTATCAACAAAATTACGAAACGTTGGTTTTAAAATAAATAAGACAGCCTAGTGATGTGTGGTTTTTTAAAGGTCTTCCTCTTGATGTGCTTCCTGAGATTTCCCTGTTCCCTGAATCACTATATGTGATATATATAGTATATATATATATATATATATATATATATATATATATATATATATATATATATATATATATATATATATACACACACACATATATATACATATATATATATATATATATATATATATATATATATATATATATATATATATATATATATATATATATATATATATATAGATGACCAACCCGGCACTGCCCGGGAAAACTGAATAACACCCTATAACCCCACTATCTCTCTCTCTCTCTCTCTCTCTCTCTCTCTCTCTCTCTCTCTCTCTCAGGTTCTAATTTAAACTCATTCATTAATATTGTATAAGAATAAATGTCTTTTCTAATTATAAATATTTGGACTATAGTCTTTTACACCTTTTTTCTTCTTTCCTATTATTAAGTGAATTGCTGCAGCATCTAGTCCTCCAACACCTCAGTCAGCAGAATTTATTGGAAAAGAAAGGTTCTGAATTTTCTCATCACGTAAATAAAAATGAGATATTTCAGTGTACCTAGTTTTTGTAATTAAAAAAAAAAAATAGTAACCAACAGGTCACCTGCAATCTACAACTCGTTTGTACATTTTGCCTTTGTTTCACTACCCTTTGTCATATCACATCTAACACAAATAGTAAAATTATTTACCAAAAGAACAGAATTTTATTTTTCTTTTGTGCTGAATAAATAAAAAAAAATTAGGTATCTATGTTTAGCGATTTTTGGTGACAAAAAAAAAAATGTTGCAAAACATTTCCAATAAGGCTAATTTCAACTCGTGACCCATATGTTTTATATTGGTTTTAGTGACGTTTTTAATATAGCATATTACAACTCATTAACTTTACTATGACATCAGATTTATGAACTTAACATTTAATATAAGGTTACATGGAAAGATAGCAAAAAAGTTACCACTATGCATGTTCGTACGGCAACTATACCGGTATATCAGCCCGGTCAAAGCAAGGTTTGGTGAGCACCTAGTGGCCAATTACTATGGTAATGTCATAATAAGGTATCATAAACAAAAACATTCCCTTCTTGGAGGAATGTAAGGCAAGCGGGCATATATATTTTTGAATGAATACACGTTGATAAAAGATAGAAATGAATATATATCATTCTAATAAATAACCATAAAAAAATATTTTCCTAAAAGCCGGGAATGCAGCAAGAGGTACGTATTGACTATAAAAAGTAGCTACTCCTCCATCTTGCTGTTCTTGGGTTGATGTAGTTGCCAGGTATCCATTTCAAATAAAAGTGAGTGAATCACCGAATTTAAGTTGATGCTTCGTTTTTTCATGCATATTCTATGTTTGTGATTGGATGAAAACGTTACTAAGTTCATAGCTCAAATCTATAATGTTCTGAGACAGACTCAGGAAGCCTGTATATATAGTTAACTGGCAACTGTTTCGTCTGCTGTCTCTTACTCCTCGCCACTCCAGTTGACGATAATTAATTCCAAACCTTATTTACACCGATATAGGTTTTCACTGTTGATTTTACTGAGGTAGTAAACAATTTATATTAATTCTCATAAATTATAATCTAAATTCACATAAATTCTGATAAAAAATTGATTTTATAGGGGATTTGGATTTACTGCTGTAGGTTAATCAAACGTCTGACAGCACCTGGAAGAAAAGGCAGATCATCTGTTGAAAAATGAGAATTAACCAATAAAGCACTGAAGGAAAAGGTGACGTAAAAACGAAAATTTAATTTGTTTTGTCTGTCTGTATGTCTGTCACGGGGTAGGAGTTTCATTTTGAGTTATAAACCTTCCTGGGGTTACATGGAAGCCATGTGGAAAACTTTGTTTGGGTCTGTCAAGCTGTTTGGATTTCTATAGCATCCAAACAAATATACAAACATTCACTTTTATAACGTATTTTATAATATATATATATATATATATATATATATATATATATATATATATATATATATATATATATATATATATATATGTGTGTGTGTGTGTGTGTGTGTATATATATATATATATATATATATATATATATATATATATATATATATATATATATATATATATATATATATATATATATATATATATATTACATCCAGCTGAAGTAAGTGCTAGGCGCTTTTGTGTAATTTCCAACAAATTTCTGAAGTACATTGTACCTCGAAGATGTGTTGGAAAAACACGAAAGCGCTTGGTACTTATTATATTATTCCTGTGACCTTAGCCGAATATCTTGTCACACGTTTTAAGTAACATATAAGCACGTATATATGTATATATACATACATACACACACACACACACACACACACACACACACACATATATATATATATATATATATATATATATATATATATATATATATATATATATATATATATATATATATATATATATATATATATATATATATATATATATATATGAATATTTGCTCATGTACTTTCTGCTAATGTGTAATGTTGAGGATATAATTTTCTTTTAAGCCTAAGTAATGACCAATAAAATTAAAATGCTTGACTCACTATGAAATGTCGAAAAGGTAGAGAACATGTGAAAAAAATTTGGAGTGGGCCAAATGAAATATTTAAAAGAAGCGTATACCTAATTGACAATTTAGACTGTAAACGATGCTCGTGTACACAAATGAAGGTAAAGGGAAAAATCATTACTCTTATGTCCCGTGGGAAAACAAGCAAGCATCAAGATTAAGCTGCAAAGTTATGTAAATGTCCAGAACATAGTTTCAACTAAACTATGGTGAGGTTGAATATATATAGTCGAATAAAATTTTCAACTACAACTTCATTTGAAGATAACTCTGTACTTCACTTAAATACCCTTAATTATTTTTACATGGAAAAGTTCTAGCATTTGCTAATGGATGCAAGGAGTATGCATGAGTAAGTTTAGAGCAATTGTTGTAAGCAAGTCTAATTTTGTCTGCTGAAATGATGTAAACAACGTTATCAGAAAGCATAACATTTCATTCCCTGAAAAAGCCAAATTAAAAAGTCGCTGGTCCTGGCTTAAACTTAAGTCATATGTTACTGGAACTGCTCTGTTTTATTCAAGGGGCAAGAAAATCACCATATCTTTTCAACTTTTTTCATAACAATTTATAGAGAAGATTTATTAAAAAAGAAAAAAGTTTAATTACATGAAGTGTTCTAGGTTCTCAGGATCAGTAACGTTCTTACCTTTCATCAACTTGTAAGTTAATCGTATAAAAAAGAAGGAAAGTTTTATCTTCATGATGCCTACACTTGAGTTCTTAGTTCCTTTAGAACATCCAAACTGGTTATTCGTCTGATTTTGGCTTTTCTCTATGGTATAACTAAAAAATCTGTTTGGACTGACCTTGCGGATTTTTTCTTAGTCAGACGTTTGAAGCCCAAAAGTGACATAAACCTCTCTGGAATTTCATCGCTGATAACGTAATGGACATGGTCGTACAGTAGCTTTCGTGACCATGTTTGGTTGTGTGTAGCCTTCCCAATTGCCTTGTTAAACTCTTGGTAACTTCCATTTTTTTTTATTGGGGCGTTGAGGGGTGGGGAGAGGGAAACAAGCGATTATTTTTTAATTCAGCGAACAGAGTTATCGACAAATGTATCAATTGCCCCGCTTTTGTTAATTTGCTGTCTGCTGCGAATATTTTTTGGAGATAATTACTGAATTAGATAAAAATTAAATTAATACCATCCGTGACAGTCAAAGCATTAAGAAGTTTGTTTAAACTTATTTTCAAAGATTTTTTAGAAATATTTATACAGTTTTTAGTTTTCTGTAAAATAAAATTATTTTACTGGCTTTGTCTGTCCATCCGCACTTTTATTCTGTCCGCACTTTTTTCTGTCCGCACTTTTTTCTGTCAACACTTTTTCTGTCCGCCCTCAGATATTAAAAACTACTGACGCTAGAGGGCTGGAAACTGGCATGTTAGTCACCCACCCATCAATCTTCAAACAGCAAATTGCAGCCCTCTTGCCTTAGTAGTTTTTATTTTATTTAAGGTTAAAGTTAGCCATAATCGAGCGTCTGGCAACGATATATGATAGGGCACCACCGGACCGTGGTTAAAGTTTCATGGGCCGCGGCTCATACAGCATTATACCGAGACCACCGAAAGATAGATCAATTTTCGGTGGCCTTGATTACGCTGTAGCGCTGTTCAGAAAACTCGATATATGTTCATATATATATATATATATATATATATATATATAAAATATATATATATATATATATATATATATATATATATATATATATATATATATATATATATATATATATATATATATATATATATATATATATATATATATATGTATGTATATATTACACACTAGACTTGGTAAGATATGTATATATATATATATATATATATATATATATATATATATATATATATATATATATATATATATATATATATATATATATATATATATATATATATATATATATACATATATTACACACTAGACTTGCAAGTGTATGCACATGATATATATATATATATATATATATATATATATATATATATATTATATATATATAAACTTATATATATATATATATATATATATATTACTCACTAAACTGTAAATGATACGTACATAGTTTTGCACAAAAGAGGAAACGTTTGACAGTCCCGTAGACTTTGTATGTTTGTTAGTATTCTCTTGCATTTAATCAACTTTTGGTTGGAAACTACGTGGTTAGAATTCCGAAGCATTTCAGCCAAGTCGTCTTATGTTTACGTTACATGACAAAGTCTCTCTCTCTCTCTCTCTCTCTCTCTCTCTCTCTCTCTCTGTGGCCATTAGCTCTTTCATCCCCAGTTTGTAGAATGAAGTCAGTTATATCATCCCTCATGAGTTATATCTCACCTACACTGGAATAGCCCCATTCATCTCTCTCTCTCTCTCTCTCTCTCTCTCTCTCTCTCTCTCTCTCTCTCTTAAACGTTCTTTTCCAGTTCTCAGAGATCTCTAGTTTATATCTATATTGAAAAGTGCACCGTTTCCTGTCTGTGATTCTCCGTATCTCCCGTTTGTATCTCACTCCATTTATCTCCCTATCCCTGGAGCGATTGCTTTCCCCTTTCCCGCTTCCCCTGAACCAATTATTCCCTCACCGCCCTCTCATCGCCCCTCTCTCCATGGCTATCCTTAATGTAGCCATTGTTTTCTAAGAGAACTCTTTCCTTTGTCATTCTCCTATAGCATCCGAACATTGCTCTTGATCCCTTCATCAGCAATGAGGGTGCTCACGGGCCTCTTCTCTTCTAAGAAATTGCCTTTCATCGCTGCTCGGGAACAGCAAGTCATGGGTGAGGTTTTGTGGATTTGGCCTGTTCATTTCTCTCTCTCTCTCTCTCTCTCTCTCTCTCTCTCTCTCTCTCTCTCTCTCTCTCAGTTTTACAGACATTATGTGCTTCGTTTCCCTGACTTCTTGAAGGTGTTTCTGTGTTTTACTCATATCCAGTCTCAAAATAGATTTCTTCAGGCTCTAGTGGCTTTCCGCGTTGTCTAGCATTTTTACAGTTCATGGCTCTTTCTGGAAATCTTATTTTTGAATTTCCAAGATTCCTAAGATGGTATTGCCACTAAAATGCTGATTTACTCTTCGTGTAGCTTATTTTGAGCCATTCATTACCATAGACATTTATTACATTATTTGTCCGAAGGTAGTGTAATAATGTACATCACACGATTTTAACTATGACATTCATTAAAACACAAAACTTATCAGTTTTCTCCATAACACATCGGAGACTCGTTTACTCATTGGTAAAGAAAAAATCGTCTCACTTAAAAAATTAAGTGATATTAATTACCTGTAGAATTCTTTTCATTCCTACCAATCTGTATTCAGTGCTGCTGGTGGAAGAGGTAGAGTTTAATTCCGCTTCGTGAACGGCGAGTGCAGTTTTCCTTTAGGTTTATGCAAACCACTTACGGTGCAAGCGACGAGCAAGCATGCAGGCACTTACATCACACAGGGAGGGAAATGGTAATGAAAGTAAAATCATTATGTTGCTTTTAAAAAATACGAAGGTGAAACATTGCACAAATACAGACCGCCGCTTCAGGCTCCCAAGGCTTATCAGTTGCTTTTCATTTGTCAAAACATCACCCACCTTTGTGAGAAGGTGGAGACCCCCTGCTGCAGGTTAGATTAGAGTTGAGAGAGAGAGAGAGAGAGAGAGAGAGAGAGAGAGAGAGAGAGAGAGAGAGAGAGAGAGTATCTGCGGCCATTCCCTGATGTTGCTATTGCTCAATAGTTTTCGAATAGTTCTTTTATTTCTTGTTATTTTTCTACTTAAGGTTGAAGTTAGATTCGTTTTACAAACCAGTCATTTTCATTCTTTTTGGAATAAGGAAATATTACTGTCTAAGGAAAATTACCCCACTAATTTTCTCTTCCCTGCTATTTGGATAAATCTTATTTTTATGACTTCCCTCCTTTGTGAATCTTAATTACAGTTTTACAGTCCCGAAGCTGCAGATGCTATTCCTTTTTAGAACCTTTTCTTTGTCAGTGAGTTCGAATGTTCTTGTTTTTTTAAGTTTAGCGGAATATTTGATTCCTCAAGAGTCGAATTTTTCACTTTATATTTTCTTAATAAATGTGCCATTTCTACCTCCTTTTACCTAAATATTGTTCGAACGTCAGGAAGTTATGAAATTGTAAATACTAAACCCCAAAATGTCAAAAAAGAGCAGTGGACGAATACGTAAAATGACTGGGTTTTCGAAAACATTAATAATTTTCGGAGGCCCTTTTAGAGTGTTGGAATAGTCCCTGCTTTACTGAACGCTATTCTCATTAAGAAGCCTTTCATGAAATGTATAATTAAGTTCCTTTTTATATAAATATACATGTACATACATACATAAACTAGTATTTATGCAAACACGTATGTATGCATGAATATCTGTCCCCGTATATGCATGATCGTACGTCTCATGGCGCGCACCCAAGTTGTGTCCTTAAAGGGGCCTCCCACCTCTACCAACGAAAACCTCGGTCGTTAGAGCTCCCATCAATGCCTCCGACAAGGAGTTACGTTTTGGGCTGTTTTTTTTTGTATTAATTTGTTGATTTACGCAAAAAAAAAAAAAAATTGTTCTTGATTGTTACGAAAATTATATTTTCGAAGATATTTAGATCTGGATAAGCGATCTTGTTTTTATGGGGTGTGGGTGGGTGGATGGCCGATGGGGGAGGGGTGTTGACCTGTCTTGATGCAGGTTGCTGTTTCCTGGCGATTTTGTTTATCTTTCATACATATAGACGACAATCCACCTTGTTGGGGAAGCAAAACTGAGGCCTTACCCATAGCGGGGTACAGCCGTTAGTACACCTCACGTGGAGCATTGTAGGGTTTACTAAAGGGTGTGTGTAACGTTCCCTCGGACCTGCTGTACCCACTTCAGCCAATGACTTCACTTCCATTCCCTGTCCTTTTTTCACTCTTGTTCTCCAAAATCTCTATTACTTCCTAGTTTATTTGTGGGATTTTCTCCCTGTTCCACTTTAAAACTCGTGTACTTCTTCCCCTTTATTATTTTCTGGAACTTTTAATCTTGCTGTCCAACCACTCCAGCTCCCTCTTTTCACTGTTGTAAGCGCTGCTTGGCTAAAATTGCCCCGCTGCTTCACAGTTCAAATATCATTGACCAAAAATCGTCGTAGAAAAGAGGTTTTAAGAACTTTCTTCTATTCGTATGCTTGTCATAAATTTCTACTTTGTACTTGTTGCGCATATATATATATATATATATATATATATATATATATATATATATATATATATATATATATATATATATATATATATATATATATATACATATATATATATATATATATATATATATATATATATATATATATATATATATATATATATATATATATATATATATATATATATATATATATATATATATATATATATATATATATATATATATATATATATATATATATATATATATATATATATATATATATATATACATATATACATATATACATACATACATATATATATATATATATATATATATATATATATATATATATATATATATATATATGTGTGTGTGTGTGTGTGTGTGTGTGTGTGTGTGTGTGTGTGTGTGTGTGTGTGTATACTTGTGTCTTAAACTCAAAGACTATAAACATTTGCTTTTCCATAATAAACACATGGATTATGTTTGGCATTTCACCTCTAGCTAAGTTCCGTGAGCACAGGAAAATTGTTATGTTTTTATTCCTTTAATTTTCACATTGAATCTCTTCGTGCATTTGGATTCTCAGTTGAAGTGCTGCCACTCTGACTCTAGGTTGTGGGAATGACCTTATGACGGTGCTTGAAAAATCACATTTTTTTTTCTCTGACCTTCCGTTCCTCCGCAGAAACAATCAGTATTTTCTCTTATGGAAAGAGAGGCAGGAATGGTGAAATGTTGTGGGTAGTGATAATTCATAAAACTTGAGAGAGAGAGAGAGAGAGAGAGAGAGAGAGAGAGAGAGAGAGAGAGAGAGAGAGAGAGAGCGTGGTGGGAGCGGGAAAGGTGGATGTGATAAGGAGATTTAATTTTGAATGAATGGAGAAAGGAGACAGATACACTGTACATATTCCATGACATGAAGCTTATGAATTCAGTTTCCGATTTGCTGTATCGGACTGGTAATACTTGGCAGAGGAGCACTGATATTGGCAAAACTATTTGCTATTTTGTTTCTATTCAAGGCCTGTTATTTTTTTTAAATGTTTTCATAATCATTTAAAACCATTGGGAAATATCTTAATGATAATGAACTGGTCATTCTGTCCTAATTGATTTGAAGACAGTACTTGATTAATATAATACGCCATGCGATCGGTAAAGAGGGAGAGAGGACGTCAAGCGAGGTCTTCTCCAAAGCCTCTTAGCTGTATCCCTTTGGAAAAAACTCATTCTAACATTCATTTTATATGTAAAGGAATTTTAACTTTTCTTTGCCGTGTATTGTACAGTTTTACTTCTCACAAAGAAAAGGATATTCTCTTCTGTTAAAAAATATTATTGTTGACTTATTGCTAAAAGCTGCGAAATATGGAAAGAAATCATTGGTAATTTTTATGTAGGCTCTGCACTATTCTCCCGATTACGTCCATTTTAGCTTTTATTTCTCTTCCCTTTCCAGACATTTGTGCGAAACCTCATGGGCAAATGAATTTCTGTTACAGAGGCATTGCTCTATTGCACCGGGGTACAAGCATTCCGTTTTGAATTGATTTCATTGCTTCTCTACAGGTAAATGGTGTTGATCAAAACACAACCCGTTGTCCTTTAGGTTTTGATGGAGTTGGGGGGCGGGGAGAGCCGAACGTATGGTTGATAGATCTATAGTGGACTTGTCATCCGCATTTTGGGAAGATATAAAAGATGAAAAATTATATGCCAAGAATGTTTCATGATTCCTTGCTTCCCTCTCTAAAATGTACCATCAATCACATGACATGCTTAAAAAGTATTTAGGTTCTCATATAAATGGGTCGAACCGGAATATAGAGGTGTACGGTTAAGGGCAAAGTTTATATCACTCACTCTCTGGCACTAATTTTCTTGATGTGTACACTGCTGTTATTGAAGGAAGTTTTTATCTTTTCTAAGGCAAACCGATGTCTCCCCTAAATTAGTAATATTAACGCCGATTTTTAGGTGGATGGCCTTTTTATTGTAACGCCAGTATGTTGACTCGGCCCTTTAAGTGTTGTCTCTTGTTGTTCAAGCATTAAGCCAAGTAAATTTTTTGTGCATATAACAATTATGGGAGGAATTCCGTTTTGTAGATTCCTTGAAGACAATGTAGTATCAAAATATGACATTTTGCTTAAGGAAAGGGTGTTGTCAAATGAATATTGTTTGCAGTCAACTGAGTATTGTCCGATCTTATTATGTAAATGTCTTATTTAGAAAGGCCGTTTAAATTATTCTGCTTATCATTTCCCGCTGAAAACCAGTTGAAAGTGTAGTGATCAGTTACAATATAAGATAAGCTGAGTATGGAACACGGCGAGACTTAGCCTAGGACCTTGGATGAACGGCGATGCTAAATGCTTACGATATTCATTGCACTGACCTTACAGCAATGTTATATTTCATTTCATTCTTAACGAAGACTCGAGAATGATTATAAAAGATTGATTTCTCCAGTGCATGTTTCTGCGAGCAGAGTCGCTTTACGAAATTTTACTTCTTTGACAACTATCGGAACTTTCACTTTTTCGATCCAGGTCAAACGTCGACTGATGGGGTCCTCTCAATATCTCGCTGGCTCTCATTTTTCACTTCCACTTCACCCCATCCCTTCCATAGATTTTTTTCTGCACCCACCACGAGAATGTTCTCCTCTCTGGTCTCTCTCTCTCTCTAAAGATTGATATCCCTTTTTCCAGTGGAAATGGACCATCAAGAAAAATGAGCGAGCAGAGTGAAGCTTTTCGATGCTGATGCAAAGAGGGGAAGATTTTGCACTTCAGCCATTGTCAAACATAAATAGGCTGAGGAAGAAACATCTCAAACACAGAGAAGATGAACCATCTTTAACACAATCCAGGTCAAACGTCGACTGATGGGGTCCTCTCAAACACGCTGGCAGATAAAGAAACATCTCAAACACCAGCAGATGAAGAAACATCTCAAACACAAAGAGCAGATGAAGAAGTCACCTCATCCAAAGAGGCAGATGAAGAAATTTTTTCAAACACCCAGATGAAGAAATCTCTCATCTCAAACTCAGATGAAGAAACATCTCATCTCTCACAAAGAGGCAGATGAAGAAACATCTCAAACACAAAGAGGCAGATCATCTCAAACACAAAGAGGCAGATCACATCTCAAACACAAAGAGGCAGATGAAGAAACCATACAAAGAAGATGAAGGGGGCATTCAAACACAAAGATGAAGCAGATCAAGAAACATTCTAACACAAAGATGCTGATGAAGAAACATCTCAAACACAAAGAGGCAGATGAAGATCTCAAACACAAAAGGGCAGATGAAGAAACATTCAGACACAGGCAGATGAAGAAACATCTCAAACATAAAAGCTGATGAAGAAACATCTCAAACAAGGCAGATGAAGAACACAGAGGCAGATGAAGAAACATCTCAAACACAAAGAGGCAGATGAAGAAACATCTCAAACACAAAGAGGCAGATGAAGAAACATCTCAGACACAAAGAGGCAGATGAAGAAACATCTCAAACACAAAGAGGCAGATAAAGAAACATCTCAAACACAAAGAGGCAGATGAAGAAACATCTCAAATACAGGCAAAGAAACATCTCAAACACAAAGAGGCAGATGAAGAAACATCTCAGACACAAAGAGGTAGATGAAGAAACATCTCAAACACAAAGAGGCAGATGAAGAAACATCTCAAACACAAAGAGGCAGATGAAGAAACATCTCAGATGAAGAACATCTCAAACACAAAGAGGCAGATGAAGAAACATCTCAAACACAAAGAGGCAGATGAAGAAACATCTCAAACACAAAGAGGCAGATGAAGAAACATCTCTAACACAAAGAGGCAGATGAAGAAACATCTCAAACACAAAGAGGCAGATGAAGAAACATCTCAAACACAAAAGGGCAGATGAAGAAACATCTCAGACACAAAGAGGCAGATGAAGAAACATCTCAAGCACAAAGAGGCAGATGAAGAAACATCTCAAAACACAAAGAAGTAGATGAAGAAACATCTCAAACACAAAGAGGCAGATAAAGAAGCATCTCAAACACAAAGAGGCAGATGAAGAAACATCTCAAATACAAAGAGGCAGATGAAGAAATATCTCTTACACAAAGAAGTAGATGAAGAAACATCTCTAACACAAAGAGGCAGATGAAGAAACATCTCAAACACAAAGGGGCAGATGAAGAAACGTCACATCTCAAACAAAAGAGGCAGATGAAGAAACATCTCAAATACAAAGAGGCAGATGAAGAAACATCTCACACAAAGAAGTAGATGAAGAAACATCTCAAACACAAAGAGGCAGATAAAGAAACATCTCAAACACAAAGAGGCAGATGAAGAAACATCTCAAACAAAAAGAGGCAGAAGAAGAAAAATCTCAAACACAAAGAGGCAGATGATGAAACATTTCAAACACAAAGAGGCAGATGAAGAAACATCTCAAATTCGAAGAGGCAGATGAAGAAACATCTCAAACACAAAGAGGCAGATGAAGAAACATCTCAAACACAAAGAGGCAGATGAAGAAACATCTCAAACACAAAGAGGCAGATGAAGAAACATCTCAAACACAAAGAGGCAGATGAAGAAACATCTCAAACACAAAGAGGCAGATGAAGAAACATCTCAAACACAAAGAGGCAGATGAAGAAACATCTCAAACACAAAGAGGCAGATGAAGAAACATCTCAAACACAAAGAGGCAGATGAAGAAACATCTCAAACACAAAGAGGCAGATGAAGAAACATCTCAAACACAAAGAGGCAGATGAAGAAACATCACATCTCAAACACAAAGAGGCAGATGAAGAAAATATCTCAAACACAAAGAGGAAGATGAAGAAACATCTCAAACACAAAGAGGCAGATGAAGAAACATCTCAAACACAAAGAGGCAGATGAAGAAACAAAAGAGGCAGATGAAGAAACATCTCAAACACAAAGAGGCAGATGAAGAAACATCTCAAACACAAAGAGGCAGATGAAGAAACATCTCAAACACAAAGAGGCAGATGAAGAAACATCTCAAACAAAAACATCACATCTCAAACACAAAGAGGCAGATGAAGAAAAATCTCAAACACAAAGAGGCAGATGAAGAAACATCTCAAACACAAAGAGGCAGATGAAGAAACATCTCAAATACGAAGAGGCAGATGAAGAAACATCTCAAACACAAAGAGGCAGATGAAGAAACATCTCAAACACAAAGAGGCAGATGAAGAAACATCTCAAACACAAAGAGGCAGATGAAGAAACATCACATCTCAAACACAAAGAGGCAGATGAAGAAACATCTCAAACACAAAGAGGCAGATGAAGAAACATCTCAAACACAAAGAGGCAGATGAAGAAACATCTCAAACACAAAGAGGCAGATGAAGAAACATCTCAAACACAAAGAGACAGATGAAGAAACATCTCAAACACAAAGAGGCAGATGAAGAAACATCTCAAACACAAAGAGGCAGATGAAGAAACATCTCAAACACAAAGAGGTAGATGAAGAAACATATCAGACAGATGAAGAAACTCAAACACAAAGAGGCAGATGAAGAAACATCTCAAATACGAAGAGGCAGATGAAGAAACATCTCAAACACAAAGAGGCAGATGAAGAAACATCTCAAACACAAAGAGGCAGATGAAGAAACATCTCAAACACAAAGAGGCAGATAAAGAAACATCTCAAACACAAAGAGGCAGATGAAGAAACATCTCAAACACAAAGAGGCAGATGAAGAAACATCTCAAAACAAAGAGGCAATGAAGAGGGAGATGAAGAAACATCTCAAACATGAAGAGGCAGATGAAGAAACATCTCAAACACAAAGAGGCAGATGAAGAAACATCTCAAATACGAAGAGGCAGATGAAGAAACATCTCAAATACGAAGAGGCAGATGAAGAAACATCTCAAACACAAAGAAGCAGATGAAGAAACATCTCAAACACAAAGAGGCAGATGAAGAAACATCTCAAATACGAAGAGGCAGATGAAGAAACATCTCAAACACAAAGAGGCAGATGAAGAAACATCTCAAACACAAGCAGATGAAGAAACATCTCAAACACAAGAGGACAGATAAAAACATCTCAAACACAAAGAGGCAGATAAAGAAACATCTCAAACACAAAGAGGCAGATGAAGAAACATCTCAAACACAAAGAGGCAGATGAAGAAACATCTCAAATACGAAGAGGCAGATGAAGAAACATCTCAAACACAAAAAGGCAGATGAAGAAACATCTCAAACACAAAGAGGCAGATGAAGAAACATCTCAAACACGAAGAGGCAGATGAAGAAACATCTCAAACACAAAGAGGCAGATGAAGAAACATCTCAAACACAAAGAGGCAGATGAAGAAACATCTCAAACACAAAGAGGCAGATGAAGAAACATCTCAAACACAAAGAGGCAGATGAAGAAACATCTCAAACACAAAGAGGCAGATGAAGAAACATCTCAAACACAAAGAGGCAGATAAAGAAACATCTCAAACACAAAGAGGCAGATGAAGAAACATCTCAAACACAAAGAGGCAGATGAAGAAACATCTCAAACACAAATAGGTAGATGAAGAAACAGACGCACATCAGATGGACTTGAATATAGAACAAGGATTCGTTACTGAAAACGTAACTTTTTTTCATTTTCACATGCGGGATCTTTCATCATCGGGAATCCTTCCTTTTACTTTTGCATGTCACCTTTCATAATGAAGACTCCCGGGAAGTTTTCATTTCTTTGTGAACATGTTAATGTCTACATATCTTGTTATAATCCATAATGACATTTCCTCTCCCTAACTTCTTTCCTTGAAACAAAAAAATTATTTTCAAGAGGATAATATTTTAGTCATTTTAATAGTATTGTAATTTTTATGAAACATTTAATGAAGATTTGAATGATTAAAAACAATATGGAGACGATATCTAAGTTGTAACCACCGAAGATTTTTTTTTCTGTAGAGAGAGTGAATTTAGGCTCTGTGAAATATTCATCATTGAATTTTAGGACACACACCTTACTAAAATCTGAAATCCAAAAGATTATGGTGCAACTTCACTATTTTCCTCTCCAGGGTTCGATTATGTTTTGTGGTAATAAACAGAAAAAGACACCAATTATATTATCCTTCAAAATATATTAAATAAGCTCTGTATGGTTTGTGGTGTTTTGCTAACTTATGAAGTGTCATCTGCTTATTCTAATCTGTCAAGTTTCGATCGTTTCTCCAATTTAAACCTACTCTCCCATCTCCACCCATGATTTTTCACCATGAAATCTATGAGATTTTAAACAGCAAAAGTGATATATATATATATATATATATATATATATATATATATATATATATATATATATATATATATATATATATATATATATATATATATATATATATATATATATATATATATATATATATATATATATGCACATGTGTGTGTGTGCACGGAAGAGTATTCTCTTAAATAGTGTCTAATAAATAAACTTAATATATGTGTGCATATTATAACTAAATAAGGATCAGTGAAACGTTGTTCTCTATTTGAATGCTCTCGCCCCTCAGGAACTGAAGGATGTTCACTTTCATTCAGTGTGTCTTTCCTCGTAGGTGGTCGCTGGAGCGTGAACGGACGTGATGTTGTGGGTAAAAGCTTTCTTTGTTAAACGCACTAAGGAATTCCGTCGATAATCATTCATTGCAAACTGGAGCTTTTGCTTCATTTCAATATATTCTTTGACAGTCACTTTTTAACCGTGCTGAGATTTCCTAATCTGGTAAAGGGATGGATCATTTCAAATTTTGGTTCGTACCGCTGCTTTGGGAAAGATTCGGATGTTTTAATTGCTTGCTGTTTTGAGTCAACGATAGATCCTCTCCCACTCTCTCTGTCATACCGCTTTTAAATGGCTGTTCATTCAAGATTACTGCTGTGTGCTTTTCACGAGAAGCGTTTTAGAAATATATCAATAGTTACTTAATGCAGTGTTTTTTTTTTTTTTTTTTTTTACATGGAACTAACGGTATTCTTGAAGGGAACAGAATACCCACGAGTATATGTCAGTCATCAATTTCAAGTGGGATGTCTGTCGTTATCTTAAGAGGCTATTTTTTTGACATCCCTAATCGAATGCCACGTCATTTTTTCATATATGATTCGCTCATTTACTGAAGTAGACACGAATTTCTATTAAATGCATTTATAATTAAATGATTATGTAATAGCCGATGAATAACATAACTGTCACTCCAGTACACTTATCAAGCATGTCGTAAGCTCACATAAACAGACACACAGACACACACACACACACACACACACACACACACATATATATATATATATATATATATATATATATATATATATATATATATATATATATATATATATATATATATATATATATGTGCGTGTGTGTGTGTGTGCATACTGAAGGGGGAATTATAACTGATGAGTGGTTCGTCGTCTCGGGCTTGAACCGGCGAACACGAGAGCTAACGACGTTCAGTGCCGCGCACCTTAAACCATCCGGCTATCAAGAGAGATATAAGATAATACCAACTCTGCTGTGTATATCCCCGCCAAGCGCAGTTATTTTTACGTAGCGACGGGTCGGCATCAACCCGCCTCCACCATCATAGCCGATTGGTGCGTTTGAAACACGTAGCTATTTTTGTGAATGACGGAGATCTGCACAGCAGATTCGGTATCAACTTATACCTCTCTTGATAGCCGGATGGTTTAAGGCGCTCTTCACTGAACGTCATTATCGTGTTTAGCGGTTCAAGACCGTGAGACGACTAACAACTTATCAGTTATAATTCTCCTTCGGTATACATACATATATATATATATATATATATATATATATATATATATATATATATATATATATATATATATATATATTATTTTTACGAGGTAGAGAGAATTGGATATTAAACGACATTTGTGGTTTAATGTTTGTATACTTAATGCTTGTATATAAATCACGGTAGAGTGATAAAAATCCATTCATATACACATGTATATATATATATATATATATATATATATATATATATATATATATATATATATATATATATATATATATATATATATATATATATATGAGTGTGTGTGTGGTTTGTGTTTGTAAAAGTGCAGGAATTAGAAGAGAGGCAAATCTGAATGAGACAGAGGTAGAAAACGATCGTCTGAGAGTGCCCGTGGAGGTAACCATTTACGACAATAATTAAAGTGGTTAAAGATTGAAGGGTTACAAGCGAGATGCTGCTGCACCGTAGCGATTGTGTGATTTAGTCGCTATGCAGCGTTTGAAAGGCCCAGAAAGAGTGAGTATGAGAAATAATATTTCCTTTGTATGAAAATGAAGCTGACTGAAGTGACTAAGAATGATAGAATAGTAACATTCCCTGATACACTAAGGTAGGCGTTGGGTATGATTTTCACCAAGGAAGCTGGGCAATTGAGAGAAAGAATGTTATGAAAGAAGAGCGTGGTTGTGGACAGTGAAGAGTTTGTGTGCAGATCGAGTAAAGGACTGAGGACCCTACCCAGAGGAACGCCTGAGATTGCAATCCATGTCACATACTGTGCCCATCAAGAACCACTTGCAGTCTGTGATATATAGGAAACAATGGCTTTGATTAAACTAATTAAAGGCGGAATTAAAATCAGGTCAAGAAAAGAGTGAAAAGAGGAAAACTTAAAAGTTTTAGAAGGAAACAGGAGAGGAACTTCTAGAAAGCGCTAGGTGGTTGTATAAGAGAAGGATACGGGTTTAATGTCCAAGAAGTACGATTTCATGCACGATTCCACCGGTAAAGTATGAATGCGGCAGTGGTTACTAGGTTGTTTTTCTGTGAAGTCACCTTAGTTTGAGGAATGGCATAATAATTAATATACATAATAATTAATATACAGTATACAAGAGTATATGCATAATGTGTATACGCTAATATGTACGGTGCACGTTAGTGCTGATATTCAAATACTACCTGTTTTAAGCAACTGTGAAGTGAGATTCGAGACTCGTGTATTCAGATTCGTAGATTTCGGGAAAATGTTAGATTTTAACAAAACATTCAAGTATGTTAGGTTCTTAGGTACTTCTGTGTCAGCATAGGAATAGAGTTACGCGTTATTTTAACGTTAATTATTACGCATAAAAGCTCCTCCAGTGAATGTTTCCCTCATGTAATCTTTTATTTTTAGGACCAAGATTTATACCCCTTTTGTTTCCGTGAATTAAACGATTAAAATATTGGACAATGTATTAACATTCCTAAGATCTCAAGAAAATTCTTTATAAAAGTGGTAAATCAGACGAGATGGGTTCAGCGTTTACTTTATATATATATATATATATATATATATATATATATATATATATATATATATATATATATATATATATATATATATATATATATATATATATATATATATATATATATATATATATATATATATATATATATATATATATATATATATATATATATATATATATATATATATATATATATATATATATATATATATATATATATATATATATATATATATATATATATATATATATATATATATATGTGTGTGTGTGTGTGTGTGTGCATGTGTGTGTGTGTGGTGTATATATATATATATATATTTATATATATTATATCTATAGACCCATTGCAATACTAAAATATTGTGTTATGTATGTGGGTGGATGGGTGATAGCATTTGTTATCTCTGAGACCCATTGCAAAACTAAAATTTTTATTATCATGGCCGAGATTTCTTTTTTTTTTTTTTTCAAATGTCACAGCTTGGATGAGATCAGTTCAACATAGAACTATATTTTTCAAACTACATTTTTCTTAGGACGTGTTCTTTAACTTATTTAGAACGAGTGAAAGGTTTATAATATGGTAAGTTTTGAATATTGTCCAACCTCTTGGTTTTCAGCAGCTGACATGCATCTTAAATGATATAATATGAATTTGTGTTCCACTTAAATTCATATTTCCGATCTCAGGCATTAGTCTCTGAAACCGTCGTTCGGTTAGTTCATTGTGTAAGCTTTATAATATCTATCATAACTGCCCATACTTTGCATACCATCCACTTCGGGCCAGCCCTAGGAGAGCTGTTAATCAGCTCAGTGGTCTGGTAAAACTAAGCTATACTTACCACCTAGTACCAGATGTACGTTAGTTCAAACATTTTTGCCTTTTCCATTGCGAGGTTTAACACCGCAGTTTCTGGAAGTTTTGTACCAGCTAAGTTTATTTCCACGCATTTTCCTGCCTTTCTCATTCAGCATTCCTGTGACGTTTTTACTATACAAGAGATCCGTCACAATTCCTTGTTATCAGGTGTACGTGATCACCACAGCTTTGTTGAATGATCACCATGTGAGACTTTCAGGGGTAAGGACCTTGGAATATCGTTTTGCAAACTCGAACTACTTTCTTCAGAAGTTTAATTATGAAATTTTCATTTCATATAGAATGTTCATTGAGTATATCACCCCATCTGAAGTACTTAGATCATGCCCTTGTTAAATATATCTCCCAAGAATGTTTGAAGTCAACCCACCCTTGGCCACACCGAGCGTTCAGCCGCTCCTTTAGACCTATTTATGCAAATAGCATCCATTCTGAAGTCGTCCCCAGTGCGTGGATGCTCAGCATTCGACAGAGTGACTTGGAAGTGGCCTATGAACTCGCTCTGAGGAGCTCGTCTGGTCCTGCTTGGATAGGGCTTTCGCACTCGACACATGTCTCCCGGAGATCTCCTCGAAGGTTATGCTTTTCGGTTTAACGCATGGACGTCAATCTTGGAAGGGAATTAAGGTGGTGATGCTTATATGGGAATTTTTTTTATCCTTCTTGGGGAAGCAAAATTTTATTCTTAACGGAAAATATGTTTCTTGGTTTTTGTACATTTTTCTCTTTTCAGGTAAATATAGCCCATGTTTTTTTTTTTATCCTTTATTATCTTTTAACAGTGAATCACTATCTTGAAAAATTGCTTGGTCATTTCTCTCTGTACCCTTTTTTGCCTAGGCTCTTAAGGAAATTCTTAATAGGTATTTTGAGCGTTACTGGTGCAATCGCATATGCATTGACATCACATTCTCGGGAAACCTCCTGTATGAGGCCTTATTTTTCAGTTTTATGCCAGCTAAGCATTGGGAACGAGGGATGACTGGCTTTATATGAATATCTAAAATATGTTGTTGATGGAAGTTAATTCTAATTTCTCATCATTTACTGGCTAACCTATCCTTTCGTAGTTTCCCATCCACCAGGCATGAAGATTAAAATTCTACTTTAAATATACTATATATATATATATATATATATATATATATATATATATATATATATATATATATATATATATATATATATATATATATATATATATATATATATATATATATATGACTTTTTATCACATCACCGTGATTCATACACAATCAGTAAGCTACAAACGTCCTTTAATATCCAATTCGCTCTACCTCGGAAATAATATATTTTCATATATGTTACCGAAGGGGAATTTTTTAGTTGATAATAAGTTCATCGTCCCGTGGGTTCGAACCAACGAAGGACAAGAACTCAAGACTACAGTGGACGACTTAACCCACACGGCCAGCAAGTGAGGTATAAGTGGATATCGGCTCTCATCTACAAATCCCCGTCGAACTCAGGTGTTTGTATTTAGAGTCGATATCCACCCACCTCTGCCATGTTGACCATGTAGTGCGTTTGTCGCACGCAGCCATATTATGACTTTTTATCACATCACTGTGATTCATATACAAAGAGTAAGCTACAAACGTCCTTTAATATCCAATTCGCTCTACCTCGGAAATAATATATTTTCATATATGTTACCGAGGGGGAATTTTTTAGTTGATAATAAGTTCGTTGTCCCGTGGGCTCGAACCAAAGAAGGACAAGAACTCAGGACTACAATGGACGTCTTAACCCACACGGCCAGCATATGTGGGGATGGATAATATGAAATTACTCCTACACATTTTGGGAAAGTGCTTGTATCAGGGCCGTCATAGCTTAGTGATATTGCTGTGCCTTTGCACTATGATGGTCCTGTGATCAAGCTCCGATCAAAGTCTTACTGACTTTCGTTGACAAACGACCTTCTTGTCTCTTTCATCTAGGGAGGGGCTTGTTTTGAGAGTCTGGTTACTTATACTTATCAACAGCAATTTACGTATGTGTATACATGTGCGTAAGGGTGTGTGAATTTGTGATAGTGTTGGAATGAATAAAGTGTGTCTTATGGTGGTCTGGTCGCACGGCGGGAATACAATCGAATGGCGGCGGAGTGCAAGTCTTGGCGGTGGAGGGAAACACACAGAAAGAGCTGGCTAGATCGGGTGCAGAGGTGTTTGAATGGAAGGGCCTTCGTTTCCAGAAAGTTTGTTGTATTGAGGTGACTGCTTTTAGTGTTTGCAAGGGCGTCGACATACTGGGGACTGACCTTTTGTAGGCAATGTAACAAAAGACATTCCAGAAGTTACTCACATGCAGTTCCATTCTTTATTTTGCAGTTATAGGGTGGAGGTGAACTTGACTAGTCTAATTTCTTGAAAGTCTTACTTACAGGGAATACTGGTTTATATATATATATATATATATATATATATATATATATATATATATATATATATATATATATATATATATATATATATATATATATATATATATATATATATATATATATACTTACAGGGAATAAAGTTTATATATATATATATATATATATATATATATATATATATATATATATATATATATATATATATATATATATATATATATATAAAATCATGAAACTACAAATGTAAAGCTTAATATCAAATCCACGCTAGCTCGGGAATATCCCGATGGGGAATTATCACCGAAGGGGAATTTATAAGTGGATTTGATATTAAGCGACATGATTGTATATAAATCACGGTGTGATAAAAAATTCATATATATAATATATATATATATATATATATATATATATATATATATATATATATATATATATATATATATATATATATATATATATATATATATATATATATATATATATATATATATATATATATATATAGCGAAGTTGAGGGTGGGTTCTATCAATCCAGCAAACAGCAATTTAGTGCGAGGAGAAGGACACTTCTTTATTCCTTTCTAGGTGCTTTATTTAGCTGCTGACGTTTCAAGACGTTCAGTCCCATTTTCAAAGCTATATAATAAAAGAAACATATATTAAAAACAGACTCGGAATAACATAACATAAAATTATAACATAAAAGTATCAGTATGTTAAAAAGGAAGAGTGTTTATTTACCAAGTGGTGCTGAAGGCACAGATCGAGTGACAGTCCGGGTCAGGTTATCGACGTGAACTCACGAGAGGTATAGAGGTGTTGAGGTGGTCTGAGTATTTAGTTGGGGGACAAGTTGTTTAATAAAAAGTGATTCTAAAATTGCTAGTTGTTGGTCGTTGGGAGTTCGGCCTATGATTTTAAAATCTTTGTAGTTAATATCGGCTTTGCATTTCTTTGCATGTTCACGTATGCAAGAGAATTCTGGGTTAGATAATTTAACACCCGTTCTGTAACTCACGCCTCGATGAGAATCCAATCTCACTTTTAACAACCTGCGGGTGACATATTTCCCAGGTTACATCTGGGGCAATTAAAACAGGTAAATGACTCGAGGTCATCAAAGGAAGAAGACTCTCTTTGTGTTTGAATAAGGACCTAATTGTCAATGGATTAGAAGGTATTAGCTTTAGGTCAATTGCTGGTAAAAAACTGTTTATTATCTGCCGTAATTCTCGATAGAAATTTTCATCATGGATGAGCAGGACGCTTGCGTATAGTCGTAATTTAGGTACGGTTGGTATTTCACATTTTGGATGGAAAATATTATTTAGAAATTTGTAGAGATGTTTATGAAACAGTTTGGATGGAAAGCAGTTGTCAATAAAGTACTGGTGGAGGTAGAGGATTTCGTTATGGAAATTGTTCCAGTCGGATGTTATACTGAAAGCCCTGTGGAAGAGGGTAGATAAAGAATTCAGTTTAAAATTATAAAAACAATGACTATAAAAATTAGAACCCAGGCCAGTAAAAGTTTTCTTTCTAAAAACCGTAGTATTAAAATGATCATCGTGTCTAAAAACCATTACATCTAGGAAAGGAAGTTTGTTTTCATTTTCGTACTCAGTCGTAAACTTAATATTTGTATGCATATTGTTAGCATATTCGAGAAATTTATCAGCTTGATCTTTATTTCTAAACAGCAAAAAGGTATCGTCGACATATCTACTGTAGAAAAGAGGATGGTAAGCCAATGGGCATTCATCCAGCATGCGCTCCTCCAGGGAGCACATGAAAATGTTGGCGAAGGTAGGACCCAGAGGGCATCCATCGCCATACCATCGACCTGAATGTAGGCTTTACCATTAAAAACGAAAGCTGTGTCCAGCACAGCAAGCTCCAGCAGTTTTTAAAATCCGTGATATTAAAATTGTTAAAAATGGTATCTGGGTTGGTAAAAATCCGGCTCAGAATAATCTCAATTGTTTCTTCAACAGGTACGTTAGTAAAGAGTGATTCGACATCCATATGACCATAAATAAATCTGAGTCCTGAGGTAAAATCCTTTCTTTAAAATTATCTGAATTCTTACAACTATAGGTGTTGGTGGTTAAGGGTGCTAAAAGTGGGACAAGGAATTTAGCAAGCTTATAATTAGTGTCATAGGATGTGAGGATGGGTCTCATTGGTACACCTTCTTTGTGAATTTTTGGTAGTCCATACATCACGCCATATGAAGCACCAGTACTATACAAAGAATCATAGGTATTTTCACTAATGATGTTCCGATCTTTCAAACACTTTAAAACCGGTTTATGCGATCTTCAACTCTAAAAATAGCAGGATATTGAGGGTCACCGGTCTGTTTTAAATTTTGTTTCGTCTTCTAAACAAATATATATATATATATATATATATATATATATATATATATATATATATATATATATATATATATATATATATATGTATGTGTGTGTGTGTGTGTGTGTGTGTATATATAGATAGATATGTGTGTGTTTGTATGTGTGCGTGTGTGTGTGTGTGTGTGTGTGTGTGTGTGTGTGTGTGAGTGTGTGTGTGTGTGTATACTACTGATTTTATTTTTTAAATATTCTGTTTACCTCGTATGGTTGTGTAAAATATTGTTTCCATTGTTTTCTGGAATCTTCACCAGGAATGATTAGAGTGAGGCCCCTTAGTAAACAATGTTATCTATTGCTTATAGTTTGGTAAGAGAGAAGTGATGCTGAAGATGAATGACTTGCAGTTATTTATTTAAAATCTTCGAAGTGATTCGACTTGCTTTATCAAGAGGAGCTACATATTTGTTCCCTTTTCTTGTTGTACTGTATATGTGTTGTTCCGAACAGTGATCAATGCATACAAGTGCTAAGAACCACACAACGTCTGTCACTTCCTTCCACTTTGCTTTTCTGCTCCACACTCCCTTCCTGCTTGGCCAGAGTCCTACGACTCATCGTCATTCATATCTTTCGTGCAGTTTGTTGGTTGTATGTATATGGTGTAGGATTCTGCTCAGCGTCCTGAATGGCTGGAAAACCTGGGACGATTCTTATTGTGTTGTTGCGGTCTATTGTCTTCTCGCTCAATGGGAAACGTAGCATTTTCTTTCTTTTCTTTTTACTTTCTCCTTTCTTTCCAAAAGATATTTTTAAAATGTAAATCCTTATTTTTCTGTTAGGTTGCTGTACTCTTCGTTGCCTTTTTTTATATTTTATTCTTTTCATCTAGGATTTCAGATGAATTGTCATTACTGTTATGTTTCATCATTTTTATACACATGTTGGTTAATTAACATTTACGTTGCAAAAAGTTATCAAAAGAATACAGTACATTAAGCATAAAAACACAATTATATATATATATAGATATATATATATATATATATATATATATATATATATATATATATATATATATATATATATATATATATATATATATATATATATATATATATATATATATATATATATATATATATATATATATATACAACCAAGGAAAAATATACTTTTGACTTCCAATATACTTTCTATCTTGAAAACAAAATAAAAAAGAAAATAGCAGAATATATTTCTCTTTTCTACCAAACCTCGAGTCTAGTCGATAATTGATGAACTTGGCTATTCATTGCCCGGGTTTGAGTTCCTTGTAAGCTATCATTTATTTCATATTCGGGTCCAAGGGTTTTGAGACGGAAATCAGATCTACAGTTACTCGGAAAACCTTTTCTTGGCCCATACATTGATGAAGTCTCTTACTTTTTATTTGCTAGATTCAGTTTCTTATGAGTAGTTGTTAGAATTCATAATTAGAATGAGATATGAAACATGGTTGATACATTTAGAGTCTTTCAGTTTTACTGTAATACTTTCTCTGAATCCCTCCTCCATGTATTTTCTCTCTCTCTCTCTCTCTCTCTCTCTCTCTCTCTCTCTCTCTCTCTCTCTCTCTCTCCATGTACGTATTTTCTGAAGAAAAGTCTGCCCCAATAACAAGTCATCTGGGAAAACCGCAAGAATGCTGGTGTTCCAAAAGAAGTGAAAGCTTTGATTTCTGTATCAATAAATATAAAAAAGTATATTACAAAGAGGTTTACAGAGCCTCTTCATCTTCCATTTTTAGCTAATAATGGGAGAGGAATAGTCCCTGGCAAACTTATTTTAAAAAAAGTAAATCTAACTTTTTTATAGATATAAGAGTAAAATTAATCTTTTTTGTTTAAAAAACCAAAGTTCTGTTCTTGTGAGCAGAAATCCTGGTGTTAGAGTTCATAAGCACAATCGTGCATAGAAATATAATTGCTGATTTATTGTTGTGTATGTTTACTTAGTATTTTCATTAATCTTTCTGGTGAAGTTGATTTTCTTTAAAACCTAAAATTCTTACCACATTGTAATTAGTAGACTGTATTCATATAGATAAATTATTTTTTTCGAATTGATATGAAAGCAAGACTGACTTTTAAAAAAGAATTTCAAGACTTGAGAGTTAATAAAGATGAAGAACGTTGGAAGAGTCGAAGTAATGCAAAGCAAAGTGAACAACTGTTAAGACTGACAGCAAAATAGAGTCAGAGTGAAGCTGACAAAATGGAGTAATGTAAAACGGAAGAAGAGGAAGTCAGAATATACAGTCATTTAAGGGTCCAATAAGCTTTATTTATAAGGAAGGGAATTACTAGGCACCGGATCCTGTCGTAGTCGAAATCACAGCAGATAATTTATGATACACTTATGAAGATTCACTGTTTAAACTTAGGCTGTATCTCTCTTGTGTGACAGCTTGTATATGCTCGGGTTTAAAGTCTTTTGTTTCTTCTAGGATGTAGGCTTCATATATTATATATCCTTTTAGTTTTACTGGTATTCCATATTATGTCTGTATTCTTAATTCCTTTAGAAAATAAAGATATATAATTTCTTTGGTATCTATGTACTAAAAAGAGTGGAAATAAATCCCTACACACGATTTCATATACATAATTTTTCTCCTAAGTATTTTTCACCGAAATCATAATTTTCTTTGGCAATATGATATGGTTGCTGCGCTTCCTTAAATATGATTCATTGTTTTATTTTATTTGTATGCACAAGCAGATATCTGTATACACACGCACACAGCTTATAAGTTCGAGGATTAAGTGTAAAAAACGAAAAATTTGTAAAGGTGAGTGTATGTGGCCCAGGAATGGAAAAGAATGAAAGTGAAATATAACGTTTTTGGGAGTCTGAGTAAGTGTGTGCCTGGGCTCGAAGAATAAAATAGCAGAGATTGCACCGTGCGATTTAAAAACAAAATAGGAATGTAGTTTTTGCAATGATTCAAAATGGAAAGCCTTCTGGAGACATGTTTTTAATGGCGTTGATTGTTAGAATTACTAGCTTTTCTAGGAAGACTATCCATAATTATAACTAGGAAGGAAAAAATGGCAAGAAACAGAGTTTTGCAGATTTTGTGCTACTTTAGAGTACATGGAAATGCAAGTTAAGTGATGTAATGAGAAGAACTTGATTTACTGGAGGCATATCTGATCAATGTTTAATTAAATGGAAAGTTAAGAAAGATAAAAATCCAAGTTGAGAAGGGAAGGATAAAAATATAGTGGTAAAAGTAAGTGAACCACGTAGGCTTGAAAGAAGGGAGTTAAAGGTCCTTGAGGAGAAAATGGATAAATTGGTGCTAACGTTAAAGACACGGATTTGGGGGAGTACGGTAATAAGTTGGTCCGAAAAGTTTATCATTTGTAAGATGAGGAGGAAGATCAAGAAACCGCTGAATAGATGACATGGATGAACAGCTAAAAAGGAAGAATTTAATTGCCAGAAAGTTCGAGGTCATGCAGGGATATGGGGTATGTTGCAGTCTTTGTTAGAGGGATTAACGTGGGTCTAATGAGCCTTCATCATAAGTGTATGAAGTGGGTATGCTAATGGAAGGTTTCTGCTCAGGGAGTTCATCCACGATTCAGCTGTTAAAGTATGAAAGTTACCATGTTTGTTGTGCAGTTTTCTCTGTAGCCAGCCTCTGTTAGAGAGTACATACATGCATACACACACACACACACACACATACATATATATATATATATATATATATATATATATATATATATATATATATATATATATATATATATATATATATATATATATATATATATATATATATAAATTTTTATCACATCACCATGATTTTTATACTAAAATATTAAGTTACAAATGTCGTTTGATATCCAATTGCTCTACCTTCGGTATATATATATATATATATATATATATATATATATATATATATATATATATATATATATATATATATATATATATATGATTTGTGGTCAGGGAAGATTAAAGTATGGCCTAGTTCTAGCATTTGCTAATAGGACCACAAAGCATAAACCAAGAAGAATGTTAAAAGGAGGTTAAAGGTCGCCAGAGAGATACCCTGATTAAGTAAATGTTAATTCATTTACACTGTAGACAATAAATTTAACGGCAAGGAGTACATGACATCTCTCAATTTAATATTATCATGCAATGAGGGAAGAACACTCGGCAACAAGGAGATTTGCCCCCTAGGTAATTAAGTTATTCTTGACTGCAATGGTTCATCGGCCTGGAATGCAGGCAATTTGTGTTGGGAAGAACTTATGGTAATCACATACACGAACATCGACTCCTGGAATGCAGGGAGATGTCTGATGAGTATAAATTACCTCAACAGACCTATCGTATGGACATAAATAGCAAAAATTCAAGGAGGTTATTAATTCAACTAAAAAATTCCCCTTCGGTAACATATATGAAAATATATTACTTCCGAGGTAGAGCGAATTGGATTTTAAAGGACGTTTGTAGCTTTCTGATTATATATATATATATATATATATATATATATATATATATATATATATATATATATATATATATATATATATATATATATATATATATATATATATATATATATATATATATATATATATATATATATATATATATATATATATATATATATATATATATATATACATATATATATATATATATATATATATATATATATATATATATATATATATATATATATATATATATATATATATATATATATATATATATATATATATATATATATATATATATATATATATATATATATATATATATATATATATATATATATATATATATATATATATATATATATATATATATATATATATATATATATATATATATATATATATATATATATATATATATATATATATATATATATATATATATATATATATATATATATATATATATATATATATATATATATATATATATATATATATATATATATATATATTTATATATATATATATATATATATATATATATATATATATTAATGATATATATATATATGATATATATATATATATATAGGTATATATATATCATATATATATATATATATATATAAATATACATATATATATATATATATATATATATATATATATATATATATATATATATATATATATATCAAAAGATATATGGAACCCGAGAGCAACTGCTCTACCTCAGAAAATTACCTGGGCAAGCTAACTGCTTGCATACCAGCGAGTTTTCCCCAACTGTCCTTCGTTGGTTCAGCAATGACCCAATTAGACAACATTTCATATATGAAAATTATCCTTCTGAGTGAGCGTTTGGATAGAAATCATAGCTTTCACAATCACGTGTGGAACAGAAATAAATTTCTGACTCATATCCCGGGGATCGTTGGGGAAAAATATCGCTGGTATGCAAGCAGTTAGCTTGCCCAGGTAATTATATAGGTGCAGTTGCTCTCAGGTTCCAACTTATTTTGACTTCGGCCCAGTGGATAATATATATATATTTCCACCTGAGAGACCTGGGTTCGATCCCGACGTGAGTCAGAAATTTATTTCTGTTCCACACGTGATTGTGTGTTGATGATTTCTATATATATATATATATATATATATATATATATATATATATATATATATATATATATATATATATATATATATATATATATATATATATAATCAGAAAGCTACAAACGTCCTTTAATATCAATTCACTCTACTCGGAAATAATATATTTTCATATATGTTACCGAAGGGAATTTTTTAGTTGATAATAAGTCCCACGCCGTCCCGTGGGATCGAACCAGCGGGACGGAATCAGGACTACAGTGTCCCTATAGTCCTGGTATAAGTTCATCTGTCCTTCGTTGGTTTCGAGCCATGTTGACCGGACGGCGTACTTATTATCGACGTGATTCAAAATCGACTGTCCTTTAATTAATTGCGAAATCCTTTTCATATAGTCCTGAGTTCCTGTCCTTCGTTGTTTCGAGCCCGACGGACGAGGAATCAGGACTACAGTTATTATCAACTAAAAATCTCCCTTCGGTAACATATTTGAAAATATATTATTTCCGTGTGAGTGCGTTTCGTTAGAGCGACTAACATGTGATATTAAAGGACGTTTGTAGCTTTCCGAATCGCTGGTTCGATCCTACGGGACGGTGGTATAAAAGTCATATATATATTATATATATATATATATGATATATATATATATATATATCAATATATATATATATATATATATATATATATATATATATATGGATATATATATATATATATATATATATATATATATATATATATATATATATATATATATATATATATGTGTGTGTCTGATGAGTATAAATTACCTCAACAGACCTATCGGGTATGGATATAAATAGCAAAATTCAAGTCCTAGGTTATCAATTCACATATATATATATATATGAAAATATATTATTTAGGTAGAGTATGGATATATATATATATATATATATATACGGTGATGTGAAAAATAGTCATAATATGGCTACGTATATATCAACATGGCATGGGTATATACGGTCTAGCGCAAAACATATATAGTTGGCGGGAGATGTTATCATATATATGGCGATTTATATCATACGTCCTGATTCCTCGTATATGGTTCGATATATATATCAACTTAAAAATTCCCCTTATATATGAAAATATATTATTTATAGTGGATATTAAAGGACGTTTGTAGCTTTCTGATTGTATATGAATACGGTGATGTATCATATATATATATATATATATATATATATATATATATATATATATATATATATATATATATATATATATATATATATATATATATATATATATATATATATATATATATATATATAATAGCATAAATTACCTCAACAGACCTATCGTATGGATATAAATAGCAAAAATTAGGTTATCAATTCACATATATATATATATATATATATATATATATATATATATATATATATATATATATATATATATATATATATATATATATATATATATATATATATATATATATATATATATATATATATATATATATATATATATATATATATATATATACATACTGTCAAAGGAGAATTAATTCATTAATCCGTTGAGTTCAAAGGACACTTGACATAATTTCAGTGCACTTGTAGAGAACATGGAGAGGGATAATGGAAGATGAAAAGTTCGAGATAAAGAACAAAGCTTAAGGGCAGACTCCTCTTATTCCAGACTTACATTATGCAGTTTATCTATGTTTTTAGCAAAGCGTGAGTGGGCTCTTCTTTCTGTCAGTAGAGTTGGCAAGCTAGATCAGTGGCAGCTTCACTTTCGTCGTCAATGGAGCGAGATCTTGGGGCTCCCCTTGGGGAAGCTCTGAAAGTTTGGAAGAGATCTTCCTTCTCCGGTGGCTCGCTCAGTGTTGACTTGCTTGTCTTCAAAACAACAACTTCTTTCTGGTCAACACGATGCCTTGAGGCTGTACCTCACCTTGCATGACTCCTGCAACAAAAGAGACCACCAGCAGCAAAGAGGAGAAAACAAAAATTTGGGAAGGGAGTATGTAGGTGTTCTCTCTGGTGAGATATTAGCACGGGGGAAACTTGGGCTTGACTTCTCAGCCCATAAAAGTACCATGTTGCTCTATAATTTTATTTACTTCTTTAAAACTGAAAATGTTCAGTTTCTTATCAAGAAAAAGGCCCAATATCTATAACAGCTCCCCTTTAAACAGGCCTTCCAGGCACCTTCGTGTTGGAAGGTCTGTATGAGAGGGTTGCTGCCAGATAAGAAACTGAACGTGACCTCCACAAGTCAGGCAGTTAAATTTTACTTTAAAGATAACTCAAGGCAAGGTAAGATTAGCTAAGAATCAGCAAGGTGCCTATGCTCAGTGAAGGAATATACTGTCTGTGGGTTGACTAAATCTAGTGAGTTCATCTTTTAACTAAGTTAATGCCACACAGAAGTTAGCTAATGCGGCAACATCAAAATTATAAACTAGATCACATGCAAATGATATCCCTGTGATCAATGATAATTGGTTCTAAACATGTTAAATATAAGTGGGAATGTTGAGCTGCACCCCAAAATTTAATAATAATAAAACAACTGTAAAGGCTATTTAACATAATGGTAAAATAAATTCAAACAATGGATTATTTCAGTTAAATTTTCACAGATACAAACACCACTTATTAATGTAGGAGACAACCTAGGCACCCTTCTCTGGGCTAGGTGCATGGATTGCTCTATTAAGATAAGGCACTTATATATAGGACTCGAGTGCCATGAGAGCTCAGTGGCTCTGTTAACTACCTGGACCTTCTTTGCCCCCTACTTCTCTTCTTCTTTGGGTTCCTTTGAACTTTAGGCTGAGAAGACCCTTGGGGCGGGTCTATGGTTTTGCTTCAGCTGGCAAAACAGGCACTGAGCTGGTTACTGCCTTGGCCACTGCAACAACCTGAACAGCAGTGGTGCCACCTAGCTCTGCTAGATTTTGTTGCATGGCCTCCACATCAGTGACCAGCTTGAATAGGACTTCTCGAAGAGGTTCATCCATCAGAGTCTTGTCTTCTGAGGTTGCAAGGACTAACTTAGGCATGAGTTTACAGGTTGCAAGGACCAACTTAGGCATGAGTTGCAAGGCCGTGCCAGGGACAAGCTTCTGCTGAGGTCAGGGGAATCCAGAAAAGACCCTACTGAACTTCGGGCTGGCTCTCGACCAGACACTGGTAGGGAAGCCAGACTGGTGGACAAGAGGGGCCAGGATTGGGATCTCCTGAAGGGAGATCGACAGTGTGCACTGGCACTGGTACTGAGGTCGGCTCAAGCACAGGATTTGAGAGGATATTCAAGTGGCATCAGGGCCAAGAGTGCCAGGCATCCAAATTTGTACACTTTGCAAAGAACCAGATTCTGGTTTGGTGTGGGCTCAAATACTGGACTGGGCAGAGCACTCCACTAGCCAGGCATAGGCACTGACTGTGGCTTAACGGTAGGTCTGGAATGGACACCAGCACCTGACAGAGATTCGCAGGGGGCAGGGCCCATGAAAGGTCCAGGAATGGGCTGAAAATAGGGGTCCTTCCTAGGAGGAGGTCATAGCCTCCAGGAATTCTATTGGTTACTCCAAGCGTACAAATCCTATTTTTGTGGGGCCTAGTGACCCTAAATTGGACAGTTAGGAGTGTCAGCCTCCAATTATCAATGCCTTCAATAGTTACAGGCTTGTTCTCTTCAATGATGGCCCCATTGGGTACCTTGTCTCACCTTATAAGGGAAATTTGAGTGCCAGTGTCTTCAAATGCAAGGAACTGTTGAGTGCAATAACTTCCTCGAGGAGGTGTAACAAAAATAGGGCCTGCAGCTGGGGCTGCTAAAGAGGATGAATGAATGGCTGCCAGAGTGATGATGGCAGTTGTTTTATTTCCAGGGCAATCCCTGAAATTCATGGAATGCCCATATTTCTTATATGTGTGGCAATGAATCTGGCTATAATCTCTACGAAGAGTAGTTACAGTAGGAGAATGCTGGGAGTTCTTATTTGTGGGGGGGGGGGGGACAGCTTTGACATGACTTCCCCTTTAGCTTTACACTGGTCTTCTAAATGCCCTGTTTTCTTACAATAAGTATCTACAGACAGGGATGAGGATGGTCTGTTTCTTGGTCGAACTGACAAGGTAGTGGGGTCAGGTGGAACTATGCGGCTGTGGGAGGTGCTGGAGGATAGGTGGTACATTTCTTATGCATCGGCCATGCAGCAGGGGTCAGTGAATAGTCTTGGCTGTTTCTCACTAATGTGTAGGGCCAAGGGGCCAGATGCAAAATGGAGGAAGTCCTCAAGTTGGAGTCTATTCAGCAAGTCCTCAAAGACAAGGTGCGGGTGTTTTTATTGAACCAGTCGGATGAGGTTTGACCAACTTCCTTAGGAAAACCTCACCATCTTTGCCCCCAATGCTCAAGTGTCCTCCCATATGCCATTGCTATGCCCTTCCTGACTGCCTCAAGGTTTTCCTTGTCACCATTTTCCAAGGAATTTAGGGTATCCTGACCCTTTCCAGCCATGTGTTTTGCTAGGATCATAGCCTTCTCAATGTCAGTTCGATTGTACTCAGAGAAGAGGGTTTTCACATGTTTCAGCCATGCCTCTGGCTCTGCACCATTCCCGTGAGGCATGAGGTGGCTGATATTTGAGATAATGGAAGGAGTGGAGGCCAGCAATGGATGGTCGGCTTCGTGTTGGGCCAGTGCCAGGGCACTGTTGGATTTTTTGAGCTTGAGTTCCTTCTCTTTCAAGGCTAGCTGATACAGTCGCTCCCTTTCCTTCTCCTTGTCTTCATGTTGGCGTTCCCTTTCCTTCTCCTTTTCTTTTTCCTGTGCCAAAGCTAGTTCATGTTGTTGTTGCTTTTCTTTCTCTGCTAGCTCATACTGTTCTTCCTCGGCTTTCCTAGCAGCAGCCACTTGGTCTTGGACCCACTGAGCCAGCAGTTCTCCTTTCAACCCCATACTTTTCCCTACTTCCATGTACTCCTTGGCAGACATGTTGCTGATGCTTAAAACAGGGTCTGATTTTCCTCAAAAAAGGCTTAAAATGTTAGGAGGGCCACACAAGCAATTGCATGGAAAAAAGAAATGATACTCTGAACTGGACAGAGCATATGCAAAATAAGGAAGTGGGCCAGTAGGGGGCTACACTTGTAAAATGGAGAGCACCCCTGAGGTGATTCTAAATGGAAGTTTACCTTGATAGGCTAGACTGGAATGGAAGTGTCCCTTAAGAGTGGTGACACTTGGAATGGAGATGCCTTGTTATGAGGATGGTGCTAGCACTGATGTGCAATGTGGTCCCTAAGAACTACTGAATTGTTCAAAGAACAATGGATAACATGCACACAGATGGCACCAGATAGAGTGCAGAGGTTACGAATTCCGACAAATGGAGATGTGATACACTACAAGATTCACACGCAGGTGTGAGCAAGTTCCAAAGAACTGAATAATTCTAAGGCATGTAAGTGCAAGGTATGTATAAAAACACAAAGTTTGCAAAGGCACAAAACGTGTGTGTTGGTTCATGAGGAACGGCTGACTGTTATGAAGAACAGTAAGCTTGTTCACAAAGAATAGATAGGTTAAGTTTACCCAAGGTGATTACTAGGCTAGCCAACATGCATAGGCTGGTTGCTTAATAGAAAAATTAATTAAATGACATTCAGTGCAAGAAACGGCACAAAAATGAGTAGTGTTAATAACACGCCAAATAGACTTGTAAATTTCAAGATTGTAATATGTGTATAGGAAGTAAAAAAGCCAGAATATGGTGGCCTAGTACTTTAAATGGGTCTGCTTACTCGAAGTGTGAGGTTCAAGAGAAATGTCAAAAGAGAGACTAATTCTTTATTATTCTCGACAGGTGTTTATTAAACAAAAAGCGGACGGAAATGTAGCGGGAGACCAGAAGCCCCCCGCTACATCCATACAGAATTTGTTTTCTGACAGGCATAAAAATACGTACAATATTCATTACATGGCATATAAAAGGTAGATATACATATACATATCGGCGGAAAGGCCGTATAATGATGCATAAGATGAGGTACTAAAGAATATGAAATAAAGACAGGTAATATACATAACGTGATTAATGTACATCTAAAGGGAGAAGCACAAGAAAGGAGAAGCGCGATTTGTCACCCTTACAAATACTCCCTCCCCCCCCCTCCCAAGACAATAGTTAGAGGAGCAATTATTGGATGAAATAGCATCAATCATAGAGGCACTGGGGCAGTCACAGTGGGCCCCTGCTTCTGGAGAACTGTGGGCGTGGGGTGGAGCTGACACATGGGGTTGGCAGGTATTGAGGGGGGACTCTGGGGCGCCTGCCTTCTTTGCGTACTTCACTGTCCAACAGGAATGTGGGTTTCAGCCTGTCAATGGTGATCCAGTCCTCCCACCCGTGAATGTCGAGGAGGAATGCATTGCTGGCTCGCCTGATGACTTGTTGGGGCCCCCTGTAGGGCCTGGTTAAGGGCGGACGGCGGGCGTAGGAGTGTAAGGCGGGTGGGCTATAGGTGATAGTTCCTGTCGGTGAAGGTCTTGTGGCAGGGTGCGAACTTTTGTACGAGTTGACTCAACCTCGGGAGGGGGTTGCCAGCGCCGTCAGCCGATGGCGGAAAGAATTCTCCAGGGACAGCCAGTGTTTCCCCATAGACTTTCTCAGCAGGGGAGGCATTGCCACTTGGTTTCGGTGCTGTGCAGAGACCCAGCAGGGCCCAGGGCAGCTGTTCCTTCCACCTCTTGTTGGTGCAGCGTGCCATGAGAGCTGCTTTAAGAGAGTGGTGCACCCTCTTGACCATACCGTTCGCTGCAGGGTTGTATGCCATTGTGCTGTGTAGAGTTGTACCCATCAGGCATGCCAAGGAGACCCAGAGCTTTGACAGGAAGGCAGGACCCCTGTCCGTAGTGATGCTGTCTGGCACTGCAAAGTGGCTTATCCAACTGGAGAGAAGGGCCTCTGCACATGATGTTGTTGATGCTCCATCCATGGGGGTTGCTTCAGGCCAGCGAGTGGAGTGGTCTATGACTGTCAGGAGGTATCTGGATCTCCCCCCCCCCCCCGACTGCGGATGGGGCCCGACGACGTTGATGTGGATGTGGCTAAACCGCCGACGAGGCTGGGGAAAATCGCTGATCCCGGACTCTGTGTTCCGGGATGTTTTGCTCATCTAGCACAGGATGCAGATCCTTGCCCACTGGTGGACGTCCTTATTGATGCCGTGCCAGACGAACTTGTCAGTCATAAGGCGCACCATTGTGAGCCCCGACGGATGGGAGAGACTGTGGACTATGTCAAACACTTGCTTTCTCCTCGAGGTGGGCACCAGGGGGCGTGGGCGGCCTGTGCTGGTGTCGCAGAGGAGAGTTGTGTCCGAGTTTGTTAAGGGCATGTCTTCCCATTTGAGAGCCATCACTGCCGTCCTGTAGTCCGCCGTCTCTGGGTCCGCTGCTTGTTCTCTCTTGAGGTCTTCGTAGTTGATGCCGAGGTGAAGGGAACTAATTTCTACTCTTGACAGAGCGTCAGCCACTGGGTTTTTCTTGCCAGGAATGTAGTTGATGGTGCAACCAAATTTGGAGATGGCAGTCAGGTGCCGCCGTTGCCTTGCAGACCACTCATCCCCCTGCTTTGCAAATGTGTGAACCAAGGGTTTGTGGTCTGTTAGGACTGTGAATTCGGTTCCCTCCAGTAGGTACTTGAAGTGCCTCACAGCCTAGTAGATAGCCAGCAGCTCCCTGTTGAAGGCGCTGTAGCTGGTCTCAGCTGACGAAAACTTGCGGCTGAAGAAGGCCAAGGGTTGGGGTGTGCCGTTCACCAGCTGCTCGAGCACTGCACCACAGGTGATGTTGCTGACATCCGTTGTCAACCTGAGGGCAGTGGCAGGGTTGTGGTGAGTTAAGGTGGCGGCACTGGAGAGGGCCCTTTTAGTTTGAATGAATACCCACTGCTGCAGAGCTTCCCATGATGCATACGATGAGGTGCATAAAGAACCTGAAATAAAGACAGGTAATATACAGTACATGACATGATTAATGTATATCTGAAGGGAGAAACACAAGAAAGGAGAGAGGCGCGATTTGTCAACCTTACAGAAGCAATCATTGGAATTTGCTTTCCCATGGTTATGAGGCATGATTCAATCATTATTTTTTTGCAGGCAGGCTTGCAATGATACAATGCTATAACAAAATTAATAAAACATGCTTCCCAAGAAGTTACATAGAGATAAAAGTTTCTCTCAAACAGAAATAAAAAGCATAACACGGAATTAATTGCAGACTACTTGGTCTCGAGTAAAAATTAATTATTATATCAGTGGTAGGAATGCTACATTCTAGAAGTAAAAGCTGCTAGTATTTCAACCAGCTGTTCCACACATCACTTGCGACCTTGAGAAATGTAATATACAGTATTAGTGGTCATTTTGTGGTCTGTCTGTTACAGACCACAAAATGGCCACTAATATTTGACAGCTATCAAGGTCGTGAGTGATGTGTGGGACAGCTGGCTGAAACTCAGTCTTTGGGCAGACAACTGATACCCACAAACATATGTATGAACGCGCAAATTCCTCTCTATTTACGAAAGGCAGAATAAAATACATGAAGCTTTTCTGAGTGAATGACACACGAACATATTTAGAAGTTAATTACACTTTGAAAAATCATACAGCAACTCTAAGAGACTAGGAACTTTTGAAAATACGATCTTTAAATTTCCGAGCAAGAAGGACGCAGGGAAGCTATCTCTTAACAAATTCCTACTCCGCACTTCCTATAGCTTTAAATTACGCTCTAAGCTTCACAAGACTTAGTTTGCCTAGCATTCCCTAACAAGTCTAAATAACATGCAAATTTTGCCAACATGCAAGGCAAGGAGCCCTGAATAACTAAATAGCTAACATGCAACCTACTACTACCTTCAATGGAATTCGCTATCCAAACGTTTTGACTGGTATGCAGACAGATCTCTCGTGAGAATTTATCTTCGCTATCGCCGAGAGAATTAAATTCCTGATGGAAATTTATGCTTTCCTAGTCACAAATTATGAATGCATGTACACTGTCTGCAACGGAAATAAATGTTACTACAAGTTCATTTCCTGATCCAAGTTGCCATGGGAATATTGAATGTTCAGGTTTGTTTCTCCAATCCAAAATAAAATGCTAATTCTGGCAATGTGAGCCAATGTTATGATTTGGGGTCAGGAAGATTAATTTATGGCCTAGTTCTAGCATTTCCTAATAGGACCACAAAGCATAAACCAAAAAGAATGTGAAAAGGAGGTTGAAGGTCGTCAGAGAGATAACTTGACTAAGTAAATGTTAATTTATTTACCTTGTAGAAAATAAATTTAACAGCAAGGAGTAATGGCATCTCTCAATTTAATATTATCAATGAAATGAGGGAAAAACGCTCAGCAGTGGGGAATTTTGTCTCCTATATAATTAAATTATTCTTAACTGCAATGGTTAGTTGGTTTGGAATGCAGGCAACTTGTGTTAGGAAAAACTTGTAATAATCACATACACGAACATCGACTCCTGGAATGCAAGGAGATGTCTCATGAGTATAAATTGCCTCAATAGACCTATCGTACGGACATAAATAACGAGAGCAAGATTCGAGTAGGTTATTAATTATACACACACACACACACACATATATATATATATATATATATATATATATATATATATATATATATATATATATATATATATATATATATATATATATATATATATATATATATATATATATATATATATATATATATATATATATATATATATATATATATATATATATATATATATATATATATATATATATATATATATATATATATATATATATATATATATATATATATATATATATATATATATATATATATATATATATATACATATATATATATATATATATATATATATACATATATATATATATATATATATATATATATATATATATATATATATATATATATACTGTTAAAGGTATAAGTAATTCTGTTAAAAGGTATAAGTAATTCATTAATTCACTGAGTTCAAAGGGACACTTGACATATTTTTGTGAACTTGCAGGGAATGGATAATGGAAGATGAAAAGTTCGAGATAAAGAACAAAGCTTAAGGGCAGACTCCTCTCTTATTCCAGACGTACCTTACGCAATTTGTCTATGCCTTTAGCAAAGCATGAGTGGGCTCTTCCTTCCGTCAGTAGAGTTGGCAAGCTAGCTCAATGGTTGATTCTCTTCGGTCGTCAATGGAGCGAGATCTGGGGGCCGCCCTTTGGGAAGCTCTATAAGTTTGGAAGAGATCTTCATTCTCCGGTGGCTCGCTCGGTACTGACTTGCTTCTCTCCAAAACAACATCTTCTTTCTGGCTGTACCTCGACCCGTATGACTCCTGGAACAAAAGAGACCACCACCAGCAAAGAGAAGAAAACAAGAATTTGTCAAGGGCATATGCAGGTGTTCTCTCTGGTGAGATATTAACACAGGGGAAACTTGGGCTCGACTTCTCAGCCCCTAAAAGTATCACATTGTTTCATAATTTTATTTGCCTCTTTAAAACTGAAAATGTTCAGTTTCTTAACAAGCAAAAGGCCCGATATTTATGTGTGTGTGTGTGTGTGTGAGACAGAGAGAGAGAGAGAGAGAGAGCGAGAGAGAAAGCGAGTGCGTGTGTTTGTGAGTAGGTACAAATATATAGTCACGATAAATATGGAGTTGTTTGTTATAGCGTGCATTCATCACTACGAGCAAGGTCGCCAACTGTGATTTCCCACTTAGTCCGTAACTGCTGAGTCAAAATCAATCCTTGCTTTGAGAACTCTCATTAAATTTCTTCTTGTAACAAGTAGCTCCCAAGAAAAATATTTCAACAGCCTCCGTCTTTTTCAATTTATGTATGTATAATACCTGCTATTAACTTTATTGAAGACATGGCTCGGCAAAACAGATGCATCCCGACTTTTCCTCCTTTCGAAACTCATTCACAGTTTAGTCAGGGGTTCTGTTGCCCTTGTTGGCATCTTGACAGGCAAGCTACTCAGTTTTTCAGCTAATTTTGGTGTGTTCTTAAACTACCTTCCTCATGAACTAATATTCTTCCACATTTTCTTATCTTAGATTAAATCTAATGTTTCCTGACCTTGCGTTAGGGCTCTATCCATAAATTTGACAATATATCATGATAATTCAGTGCACTTATTTATGACAACCAGGTTTACAGAAAGTAAATGTATTTTTCATTGTTGTAGTTTCAAGTTTTAGTTCATCATCCAAAAAATTCGAAGTGGTTTGTATCTGCTGTACATCTGAGTTCTTTTTTTTTTATTTCTCTTGAGTATTCCCATAAGGAAGGTTTAAAATTTTCGACATGTGCAATAAATAAATTACCTCTCAGTACCTGCTTTATTTTTCGAGCCAGCTTTTCTGTTCCACCCTGGAATCGTTGTTAGTCTGCACTTTCTTGTTTTTAAGACAGAAAGTTTGCCACATCATCAAAGAATGATATTCAATTATCCTAGATTTTATAGAAAGCTTCTTCTTTTCATTGATATCTCGGGCAGTGTTCATTTTGATATTATAAAGATTGGTGATATTCATACTTATGTTTATGTTGTAATGTAATAATCATAAGTATCAATGATTCTTCAACCTTTATTCTTTGACGATGTGGAGCAGTCCATGAAATGCCTGCTTTGAAGATTATTAACCGCAGTAGTGTACCCTGAACTTCAGAAATGTACACATTGGTAACATATTTCATCCCTACAAAAGTGAATAGGAAACAAAACATACAAATGTATTTAAAATATCTCTTACGGATGTTATCTTATCATTGTCAGTACACCACGAAGAATAGTTTAAACAACTTTGCAATATGATAATAAAATCCAAAAGTTGCAAGCCCCAAAAATGATACTGAATTAGCATACTACTTACCACCAGAAATTTGCTTAAGCCCCATATATATATTTTTTTTTATCTTAGTAAGCACTACGGACAGTGATTTAATGACCAACAAAATACTAGTGGAACTTCGCACACCAAAACGGTAAAAAATATTAACAAACTGCTTTTGGAATACATAAGCATCATTACTAGATAAAACTGTTACTAACTGTGATTACCTATCATTTAATTTCTTAAGACAAACTATACGGTTGGTTTGAAAAATCATAGTTTTACTCTGTTTACAGTTTTACTTTTGTTCTTCCCCCGGGTTGGCAGGAGAGGAACTCAGACCAATAATTTTGTTGTTTCATGTGAGTCTAAGACGGTTTTGCTTTTTTTTTGTGAAGATCTTTTTTTTAGTTTTAGTCTAGCCCCAACTTACTAATTAAATTGTCCTAATTAAGTTATATTTTATTACAATGGCGGTTATTATGACCAACCAAAATAATAATAATAAAAAATTAATAATACTGATGGATTAATTCATATTGCAAAATACTTCTTACTGCATTGACATGACCCACTAAAGTTAGTAGGAAAGTAATTTATTAATTGAATGCTAACAAATTTCTTTCATGTGATTTAACGAAGACAAAGGTTTTGAAAAGTAGAGTTACCGCAACTTCATAACCTGGACAATAGAGTTGTAATTGCTCTGCATGCTGAAGACCAGCTTTGGTGATGATCCATTACGGAGGTCGCCTGGTGGAAGTGAGCTTGGCCCACTCACCAGAATTAATGCGAAGTCCCCCAAAATCTAAGCCAGTATTAATGGATGTTGCCTAATTCGGTGAGATATGGCACCTGCAAGTTAAATTAGAAGCCTTTGACTTGAAGTTTCAGTCTATCTCCCACTCTGGGTGTGAAATGCCTTACGACGCAAATTGAGTCAGGAATAGTCGAGCGAAGACCAAACGAATTAAGGAAACCTATTTCTTTTTATTTAGTTTTCATTTAAAAAGGTTCCGGGTTTTGAATTGTGCCTTTACAGTGAGGAATTAGGCTCTGAAGACGAAAATTGTGGCGGGAACGATATGACACATATTGGGTGGAAACCATTCGACGGAACACTTTTTTTCTTTTAATCGTGTTCCTTTATCAGAATGCAGAGTGGGATATCATTTGCATCTTTCCTCTTTTCTCAATAAAAGAAAACTTAGAGTAAATACGACGAATTTTTGCTCTTAGCATTAGTAAAGACAGGAAGGAAAATAAAATCGCAGTTTGTTGTTTCATCTTACTTTTTCATACAATCGATTCATATTTTCAATGTTATACGTTTCCAAACATATTATCTTGCCTTTCATCTCTCTCTCTATTCATTCAGCACTTCACTGTCTTTCCCCTTTTCCACTATTATTCTTTCCAATCTTTTAATTTTGCTCAGCTATTGATTTTAATATTATCTTTTGCACTTCTGTTCTGTTTCTCCTTCTACCATTTTCTATCTGTTCCTTTCCTTTCACTTCGATATGTAGTGATGGCTTGTCTTTTGCTTATATGTTTTCTCTTCAGTTTTTAGTTAGTATATCTTAAAGGATTATACACAACGTTTACGCAGCACTTAGATGATCTTGTATGATGGAAGCGATTGATTGTTGTGTGTGTTTGTGTGTTCCAAGTTTTACTCGCTTTTGGTTTTGTTTTGAATGTATGTAAACAATTTTGTGAATGGGATCAGTTACTAGGGTAGCATGTTGGGTACGAACTGTTCGAACCTTTTTTATATTTTGCTGTAATAAATACTCAGTTTGCTCACATCATAAGGCCAATATCCGAATAAAACACCGAAGAGTCTGTGTTATATTTTGATTAAAATATCTCTGATGTTTTGAAAATAGGAAGGCCGAGTTCGGTACGTTTTCATGAGATTATTTACCATTGTCTTAAAAACTTTGGCAGTATAAGTTCTTCTATCTTAACGTACCACTTAATATAGATATGTTTTGAATTTAAGGCTAATAATAGTATTCGAAATTAAATGTAAAAAAAATATCCGTACTTCTTCTGGAATCTTCACCGTCATACTTTCAGCAACATGTCATCAAGCCTTCAGCAGCGAACAGAAGCTTATAAACTTCATGGTTATGGTCATTCAGGAACAGAAGCACAAGCATGCACGCTCTCTTCCGTAGCCAGGCTCCGTAAAAATGCTACTCACTAAAACAAAGACATGAAAAGTAAATTTGGGCTGGATGAAATATGTAAAATTGGACGGGGAATATGAGGGAAATTGTGGCGGAAGCATCTGCATAATAATAAACTCTGCACCGCCACCCCACCCCCCCCCCCCAACAAACCCCCATTTCCACCTCCGCGCTTATGTCGTTCACTTTACCTTAGCCGTCACTATTCCCCTGTTACCGAACCATTTCTATGTAGGAAGGTATGATTTCGTGAGTAGGTGTACTCCATGTTTGTGCCACACTACTGTTCTTCGTTAAAGGGAAGTATTCCTTGATTCTATCTAAAAGTTAAAAGGGTAGAGAGAGAGAGAGAGAGAGAGAGAGAGAGAGAGAGAGAGAGAGAGAGAGAGAGAGAGAGAGAGAGAGAGAAATGGTATTTTCCGTATGTCTGATATATAAGGATTTTCGTTTTTTTTTCAGCGGTGATGCATATATATCATTTCGAAAGAAACTATGTTCACAAAATATTTTTTTCAGAATTTTTTCACAGCTCTGATGGTTATGGTAATTTTTCCAAATATTAGTTGGACGATAGCCGATGAATAAGAACACTATTTTTTTAACAAAATTAAGATAGGTTATATATATATATATATATATATATATATATATATATATATATATATATATATATATATATATATATATATAGAGAGAGAGAGAGAGAGAGAGAGAGAGAGAGAGAGAGAGAGAGAGAGAGAAGAAAATAACTCGTTCCGTAAAAACCTAAGCAGTGAGTTATGTACTTGTTTGTTAGTCAGTTCTGTTAGGTCTCGGCCAAGTTGAAATAAGGCATAAGGCTGGCTAACTCATTCCAAAGTATTCTTTGAAATCCAGGAAGCTACTATCTTCTTGACGAAGTGTACACCTCTTTTACCTGATACTGGCTTCTTGATTCTTTGATGTTTTTGGATTATATTTTACACTGAAGGCCTGGAATTCAATGTAGGAAAATGAAATATAGAATCTGCCAAAACAAGATTCTAACGTGGGTTGGGAAGCAAGAAAGTACTGTATCATAACCCCCAAGCATTTTAATAGCCCTGCTGCAGCTTACCGGAAAATTCAAAAGGCAGTGAGTGTCTTCTAATGGCAGGATAAGTTAAAGATAAATGCAGATTTTCTAGAAAAAAAAAAAAATACATACATACATACACACACACATATATACATATATATATATATATATATATATATATATATATATATATATATATATATATATATATATATATATATATATATATATATATTAAATATTTTGTTCAAATAGGCTGATCCGCCTGCTGGAAATCGGTCTCCATATATTATGTTAGCGGTGGCACCACTTCTTCTTCTGATTAGCGTTGAAAAAATTTCAGTATACCTTAGTTTAACCAGACCACTGAGCTGATTAACAGCTCTCCTAGGGATGGCCCGAAGGATTAGACTTATTTTACGTGGCTAAGAACCAATTGGTTACCTAGCAACGGGACCTACAGCTTATTGTGGAATCCGAACCACATTATACGGAGAAGTGAATTTCTATCGCCAGAAATAAATTCCTCTAATTCTTCATTGGCCGGCCGAAGACAGTCTCCGGGAGACTGGAACTCGGGCCTAACAGAGCCCTAGCCGAGAACTCTACCGACATTTCCAACAAATGAGAATTGACTGAAAGTTTTGCAAATTTGGCATAACGTAACATTTCCAATAAATGAGAATTGAAATGAACTCTGATATAGTTTTATTTGAGGCATAACGTATGTATGTTAAGAATCTTTATTACCTTATATATATATATAATATAGTTATAATATATATATATATATATATATATATATATATATATATATATATATATATATATATATATATATATATATATATATATATATATATATATATATAAAATATATATATATATATATATATATATACTGGGGTGCTATATATATATATTATCGACACTAGTCCTTTATATATATAAGCTAAGGACTAGTGTATATATATATATATATATATATCATGTTTCCGTTTATATATATATATATTATCTTTATTATATATATTCATCACGTTTATATTTTATGATTATAGTTATACACATATATATATATATATATATATATATAAATAAAGATATATATATATATATAGTATATATATATATACTCCATATATTTTATCTTTTATTTATATATTCATCATGTTATATATTCAGTTATATATATATATATATATATATATATATATATATATATATATATATATATATATATATATATATATATATATATATATATATATATATATATATATATATATATATATATATATATATATATATATATACTGAGAATATTTGGAGGAATGAAGGATGATTTACGGTCAATAAAGAGTGTAAAATTCCTAAGTTTTAGGAGGAAGGAAAGACTCACGTACAAAATACTGGGTACATGATATAAAAGAGGCATTGGAAAGGGAGAACCTTGAAAATTTTCGAAGAAGCGCCAGAGAACAAGCAAGATAGGAATGGAAGGTGCGGTCTGTTTGTGAGTGTGTGTGTGTGTAGGGAGTGTGATGATCTGTTGATGAGCCCTCTGTGAAGGTGTATGAAACAATTTATATTATGGAAATTTTCTGCCCAGGCTGCTCATCCACGATCGAGAAGGTAAAGTATGAGTGTGGTGTAACTGCTGATATTCTTAAGAGCGCCTTCCAACGTTCGGGGAAATGGTTTATATATGTACGTATATATACTTATATATATGAGTGTGTGTGGAGGACGTGTGTGTGTGTGTGTGCGTGTGTGGAGTAAGCATGTATAGCAATTAATGCGATGATGGGTGTAAAGACGGTAGGAGCTAGTCGAATTGTGAGATTCGCTACGGTAGTGGTGATGGTACTACTGAGAAAGCGACCAGATCGTGAAATTATGAATGAGTGATTGATCAGAAACTAAGGTCTGTCAGGTCCTGAAGAAATGGATATGAAGACTTTATATGTTGTTTTGTACAAAAGTAAACATAATACGGGAGACTGTAAGAGGCATAAAGAAGTAACATTACTCACCATAACAAGTTAGGTACATGACAGTATTTTTCAATGAGAAATTAATACAGGTGACAGAAGGACTGCTATCAGAAGATCTTGAGATGTTTAGACATATATATATATATATATATATATATATATATATATATATATATATATATATATATATATATATATATATATGGACGTATGAACCAATTGGTAGTGTGTCAACTAACAATGATGCTCCTGATAATCTCTTAAGTTTCCGCCCCTGGGTTTTTGAAATCATTTTTCACTTTAGGAATTCAAATTAAAAGTAAAATTCAACCTTTAACGTAAGGCCCTCGAACGAAAATTTTTTTATGTATGTTTATTTTTTCATTAAGTTCCGGAGTACCTGATAATTATATTGCGGGTTATCTTCTCCCCTTTTATGTTCTTTGTTGTATGTTTGTATGGATTTTAGTCTTTCTCTTCTTACCTTGGTTTCTTTCGAGGTGTCCTTCAGATCGCTTCGCGGATGATGTGCTATCTTTGTATATTTATTATTTTTAAGCATTGATATCTCTCAGAAAGGCGTATAGAGACGAGATCGGTAATTTCTTCACTTTAATTAGTACTTAGTATTATAAAGATCAGTACAAAATTAACAAGTTACAATGATAGAAAACGAATCACTCTTGACTCAGTCTATATGGGGAACACTGAAGCGAGGTGAGACATACTCTCCCTTGAAGGACACAGTTCTGAACTCTCCTCTCCTCGTAGGTCTCTAACTCGTCTAACCCCAAGAAAAACTTGCTATCTGCAATCTCCACCTCCTTCTAGCCTTATTGGAAGGATTAATCAGCAAGGCCTCCCCTTCAAGTAGCTGATTGGAAGGACTGTAGTGGGTGTGATTCAAATCTCCTTAGAGGACTTGATAGGAGGTGATCTTAGGAGGGTGTGTGAAAGACCCTCCCAAACATAATTGACTGGAGGTTGAAGAAGTACATCACTTGAGCCAACCCCAGACTCCTGGAACTTCCACGAAAACGCCTTCCTGAGAAGGTGGGGCTATAGAACCAGCTGCTGTAAGCATTTAGGTTGTGCTGACTCATGTTTTGGTTAGCTTCAATCGCGAGGCCATTAGTTCTCACTTTTACGACTGTTTTTATGGCTTCAACACGATATACTGCAATGGTTCATGTAAACATCCCGCATATTGATAACACGATACAACAGCATTTGGGCGTTATCACTATGTTCTTTGCCTCTCTCTTTATTCTTATTTCTCTCTCCTTCTCTCTCCTAACTTTTTCTCTTTCTCTCTCTCTCTCTCTCTCTCTCTCTCTCTCTCTCTCTCTCTCTCTTTTCTATCTAATTTCCCTATCTATTCTACACCACAACAATTATACACAATATCTTCATAAGGAATGCAGGGCGGCATTATGAAAATATCGCGTGCTACAGACTTTCATGGAAATTTTAATTAAGGGCAGCTTCCGGATTTGGTTATGCTTGATAAGCAATTGACAAGCTCAAGCCTTGATCTGTATGAGAGGATTTATGCCAAAGAAGAAATAAGAATATGAATCAGGAAACTGGCCGGATTTGTCAACAAACCTGTTTCTTTGTCAATCCTACTCAGGTATTAGAAAATATAAAGAAGAAATTTCCTGTAAGGAATAAGATGACAGTGAAGCGAGTCCAGTGTCTGTTGTGGTTGTTTACAAAGTTTCATCAGATCTTGTGGTGTGGAATACTCTCAAAATGTCAAGCCTATAATTTTTTTGTGTGAAAATGTACATTGATTTGTCGAAAGATGTTGCTATTAACAAGAACATGGATGAATAGATAAATAAAAAAAAAAAAAAATAAAAATGGGGTTTGTTGTCTAATCCTATAAAGGAATGCTTTCTGAAACTTTTTTCCGGAATTATTTGACGTTATGAACGAATAAATTGATCAAAATTGCATGTCCTATAGGTGTAAATTTTTTAGCAAATTGTGAAACTTAACTATGGTGGTGGGGAAACGAACGTCGACTGACGACATGGTATTTACAGCTGTGTTTGTATCAATCACACATTTAGTGAAATAGATTCCAGTAGTTAAAATTCTCGAGTGTAATTGTCTGTTTGTATTTTTTTCTCGACAAGCAGCTTTAATGCATCTCTTATGATGTTAGAATATACCAATTTTGACAAAATATCACTCCAAGAGACTATGTTGATTACGTTACTTGAAGCTTTCCTTTTTATGTTTAACTAGCTGACCAACCTGGTGCTGCCTGGGAAATATTTGAATGACAACTAACAAACTCTCACTCTCTCCCATTTATGTTACAATAGTTGATTCAGTTACATTGCCCAGCATTTTTGACATTTTATATTTCACCACTTCTCACCCCCCCAATTCCTATCAGGGCTGAACTTGGACTTGAAAGGCATCAGGAATGTCTCTATTCATCTCAGCAACCTCGAAGACAATGGATTAGACCCTAATCTCTGTCATTTTGACATTTTATTTTTCACTCCTTTTTTATACACAACCCCATTCCTATTGGAACTGAACTTGGATTTAAAGGGCATCGGGAGTTACACTATTCATCTCAGCGACCTCAAAAACTATGTATTAGACACTAATATATGTAGTTTTTGGTTATTTTTACATGTCACCCCCTTCTCACCCCTCCCCACCCTGCTTCCTATTGGGACTGAACTTGAATTTAAAGGGCATCAGGAATGTCACTATTCTTCTCACGACCTCAAAAACTATGGATTAGACACTAATATCTGTCGTTTTTGGTTATTTTTACATGTCAACACCTTCCTTCCCACCTCCCTTCCTATCAGGACTGAACTTGGACTTAAAGGGCATCGGGAGTGTTACTATTCATCTCAGCAACCTCGAAAACTATGGATTAGAGACTTACATCTGTCGTTTTGGTTATTTTTACATGTCACCACCTTCCCACCCCCTTCTCAACCCCACTTCCTATCAGGGCTGAACTTGGACTTAAAGGGCATTTGGGAGTGTCACTATTCATTTCAGCGATCTTGAAAACTATGGATTAGACACTTATATCTGTCGTTTTGGTTATTTTTACATGTCACCATCTTCCCATTACCTTCTCAACCCCCCTTCCTATCACGGCTGAACTTGGACTTAAAGGGCATCGGGAGTGTTACTATTCTTCTCAGGGACCTCGAAAAATATGGATTAGACACTAATATCTGTTGCTTTTGTTATTTTTACATGTCACCACCTTCCCATCCCCTTCTCAATCCCCCTTCCTATCAGGGCTGAGCTTGGACTTGAAGGGCATCGGGAGTGTCACTATTAATCTCAGCGACCTTGAAAACTATGGATTAGACACTAATATCTGTCGTTTCAGTTATTTTTACACATCACCCCCTTCCCACCCCACCTCCCTATCGGGGCTGAACTTGGACTTAAAGGGAATTGGGAGTGTAACTGTTTATCTCAGCGACCTCAAAAACTATGGGTTAGGCACTAATATCTGTTCTATTCTGTAATTTTTACATTTCACTCCCATCTCACACCCTGCCCTTTGGTGTGAGTGATGTCTTACCCCCACAGTATTCTTTCCCAGATGGTAAGTCATTTGTATACCAAGTTTGTTGAAATTGCTCAGTGCATTTCAGAATGTATGTGGAACATACACACATACATACATCCATTTTTATATATATAGATTGTGTGTGTGTGTGTGTGTGTGTGTGAGAGAGTGTGAGAGAGAGAGAGAATGGAGGTGGGGAAAGGGGGGAGGAGTGAGGGAGAACTAATAAAGGTATATTACAGTCTGCTCAGACATTGCATGCAGACATCCCTAATGGGTTTTTGGGCAATATCATTTTCCTTCATTTCATGTGAAAATTTGTACATACACACAGGGCTACACACACACAAACACACATTATATATATATATATATATATATATATATATATATATATATATATATATATATATATATATATATATATATATATATATATATACACACACACACACACACACACACACACACACACACACACACACACACACACACACACACACACATATATATATATACACATATATATATATATATATATATATATATATATATATATATATATATATATATATATATATATATATATATATATATATATATGTAGAGTCTACTAGTCATTTTACCAGACACATATGTAATTCTAATAGCCACAATGCCCTCTTAACTTCTCGAATTCTTCGCGCTTTTTTGGATGTGCATGTAACTACGAAGCCGTACATCCAGACGCAAGAAATTGAAGACTGTGATTGCCGGTCGCGGGACATGAACCCGCGTCGCCTTAACCACAAGGAGGTCACGTTGCCGACATGACCACGAGAAGGATCAAAGTCTATTACCTCTCGTACATACATATACCTGTCGTATTCAGATATATTTATTAGAGCTGGAATAGACCCATCCTCACCATCGTAGCCAAGTGGGCAATCGTTTTCATTGCTTTTTTTTAGGCTGAAATATATATGTAGAGTCTACTGGTCATTTTTACCAGACACATATGTAATTCTAATAGCCACAATGCCCTCTTAACTTCTCGAATTCTTCGCGCTTTTTTGGATGTGCTTGTAACTACGAAGCCGTACATCCAGACGCAAGAAATTGAAGACTGTGATTGCCGGTCGCGGGATACGAACCTGCGTTGCCTTAACCACAAGGAGGTCACGTTGCCGACCTGACCACAAGAAGGATAAAAGTCTATTACCTCTCATACATACATATACCTGTCGTTTCAGATATATTTATTAGAGCTGGAATAGACCCATCCTCACCATCGTAGCCAAGTGGGCAATCGTTTTTATTGTTTTTTTTTTAGGCTGAAATATATATGTAGAGTCTACTGGTCATTTTTTACCAGACATATGTAATTCTAATAGCCACAATGCCCTCTTAACTTCTCGAATTCTTCACGCTTTTTTGGATGTGCTTGTAACTACGAAGCCATACATCCAGACGCAAGAAATTGAAGACTGTGATTGCCGGTCGCGGGACACGAACACGCGTCGCCTTAACCACAAGGAGGTCACGTTGCCGACCTGACCACGAGAAGGATAAAAGTCAATTACTTCTTGTACATACATATACCTGTCGTTTTCAGATATATTTATTAGAGCTGGAATAGACCCATCCTCGCCATCGTAGCCAAGTGGACAATCGTTTTTATTGCTTTTTTTTAGGCTGAAATATATATGTAGAGTCTACTGGTCATTTTTACCAGATACAAATGTAATTCTATTAGCCACAATGCCCTCTTAACTTCTCGAATTCTTCGCATTTTTTTGGATGCGCTTGTAACAATGAAGCCGTATATTCAGACTCAAGAAATTGAAGACTGTAATTTTTGAATTTTGAATTTAAAACCATGCAGGCCTGCAGTTCCCATGTGGGCAGAATGATCACAACACCATCTAGGAGGAAAAGCTCTAATTTTCGATGCCATAAAAGAGCCCTGAACAAGACACTATGGCCTCAGAACTGTCGGCGGCCGGAGCTCCATCCCTTGCTCCATCCACTGCCATTGTTAGATACGTGGCTGGCAGTAAAAAAGTAACTTTTGATGTGAATTAATTTGCTCCTTCGCTGGCCTTCCTAAGAAAAAACTTCAGCTGCCAAATAAAAGGTAAAGTACCAGGATTTAAGGTTTTTCGTCAGCCATGTTCCCTGTTATTCTCCATCTGTGCTTCCTTTCCTGTCATAGTGCGATGTAATTACAGTGAGACCTGTACTGCTTATATTTGGTGCTGTTTAATTTGCAAAGCATTTACGAGAAGAGTATAGCAATCGCTTAATGTTTGAGTCATGGGAATTGAGTTCAGTCTAGGCATTTTCCATGCAATTCATCGATTCCCTCGTTACAGTGTTAGTCCCAATTAAGTAACCGTAAGTGTTCGATTGCAGGATGACTACCCATCTGTTGAACTGTGTCGCTTCGTGTGTGCAGCGTCCCTCGCTGCTTCTTTATTAACAACTCTGAAGCGAGATCCCAAACCTACCCCCTTCAGGAAATTCCCTTTATGTGTTTTTGCCTCATTACCCCAGAATTACTCTATCATTCTTTTGATATGTTTTCTTTGTAAATATAATGGATTAAGTTAAACCCCAGAGTTTATCTAATCACTTCCCCCTTGAAGTAGCCTTTCAGACATTTTGTTGTTTGTAATTTTAGCTGTCCCCAAGGCCAGAGTCCAGAATTTTTGTGTTAATTCAGGTAAGTTGGTATTATCCTAGTATAACCCCATTGATCTAGCAAGACCCCAGCTTTAAAATAACAACACTGGCGACCTTGCCAGGATGCAATTGCTTTTACCAATGGAATTGCTAAGCTCCATAATTAGAAACGTAAATCCCCCCATAAGCGCACAAGTGATCCATTTCCACAGTAAGTATTGTGGTATTATGTTTATTTTTTGGTAGGCACGAACAAAATCATGGCTGAAATAGAGTTAGGAATTGTTAGAACATGTGCATGCATCCAATTTATAAAGAAGAGAGAGTCATTAACCTTTACATAAGATTTTGTGCTATCACATGTTAGCTGCATGTTTTAAAACTGGGAAGATAGGGAGCGGCACTCAGTGAAGAGTTAATTAAAGGAATAGTGTCCTTATTGCTTCGTCCATTTGATAAGGACAATTTGAAACTCCTGAAATACTAGCTAGGCACATGTTACAGCCACATGGGCTAACCCAGTCCAGCCATTGACGTATTGCTGGAGATAGGATATTTTCACTCTCTCTCTCTCTCTCTCTCTCTCTCTCTCTCTCTCTCTCTCTCTCTCTCTCTCTCTTCGCTAGGCAAAGATATTCTTACTTATTGAATAAATCTCATAAATCCGTAAAAGTTTGTTCAGGCCATGCGAGCCGAAAATCGTAGGTATTACTCGCATTTCTTTAAATTCTCTATAAAAGAAATGCACATGGTAAATTCCCATTCAATTGTTCCAGTAAACAAACCGTGAGAAAAGGGCAGCACCCATTCATTATTCCCCAGAAGTGAGGAAAGTCTTCAGAAATTTATCGGTTGTCTCATTAAAATTCAGCAAAAGCTAGCTCGCGTGGTCAGGTGTTAGCTAAGCCGAGATTGCGTTGTATTTGTTCACTGTGTTTGTTTGTTGTTTCTCTTCAGGCGCCCGTGCTGAACTGTCCCCTGTCCCATAGGATCACTAAAGTAAAGAAAATCAGGTCTCTAGAATAAAGTAAATATTTCCTTTTCCTTTTCCCTATAGCATGTGAAAAAATCATTGAAAGGAAATTTGACCATACACGGTAAAGTAAGATTTTTTTTTTTTTTTGTACTCTGTCATATTCTACAGTCTTAATTTCGCGCTTTTGAAATAAGCACATTCTTTCCTGTCTCATGTTACGCATATTTCTCTCTCTCTCTCTCTCTCTCTCTCTTAGCTGAGGAGCCAGCTACATTGTTTATCGCATGTAATTGCCTATATTTAGAAGTAACTTTTCCTATTTTCCTGGAACAATACAATTTTATATTATTTGTGGAGCTGCCAGCATAATCATTCATTCACGCATTTGATTGCGTATATTTCTTGAAGTACCACTTCCCCTTTTGCCCAGAGCAATTTTATATTATTTTGTGACGCCAACATAAGTATATATTCAGGCACTGTGACTATTTATGTGAGCAAGGAAATTCAAACGCAATAAATCTATTAAGCGGTATCCGATTTTACGTAAGCCTGTTATTTTAATTCTGCCAGCTCTGACAATTCTCTGCAAATCATTATTTAAGGCTTGTTTTCAATAAATAAAATCCAAGTCCTTTTTTGAGACTTCATATTCGTGTATTTCACACACCTCCAAGTCTTTACGGGGCTGATTATTCCAGTTCATTAGATCAACCTTAAGAGTTCTTAGACATACTGAATTAGTTCATTAGAACAACTTTGAGTCTTACGAGACCCCAAATCACTCATTTAGCACAAACCCTAAGTTCTCTGGAACGCCGCAATTTCACGCTACAGCCGGCCAAGCCCGTGCATGACATAAAATCCAGTTACGTCTTTCGAGACGCATATTAAAATTCGTTCTTCATGAACATACTGATTAACTGTCTCATTCAGACATATCAAGTCTCATTCATTCTGAGCAATTGAATGTTTCAGATTCGTCTTATCCAGACAGTAATTTTAGCAGTCTTTTCAGACATCCTGAGATTTGTCTTATTCAGACATTAATTCTCGTGCATTCTGAACAATTGAGTGTTTCAGACACCTGAAATTAAGTCTTTTCAGACATACTTGAGTCTATTCAGACATACTTTACCTGTTCCCTAGAACAGCCCTGAGTCTTCTCAGGCATATTTGATTTTCTAACGGGTCAAGCCCATATAAGCATTATTTCAAGATGTCTACGACAACCAGAACCCAACAAAACGAGGACTTAAAATTCTACATGTCCACTGGGAAGGACATGGGACTGTCAGGACAAGCCCTGAGGGAATGGGTCCGAGAGAGTAGACGGTGCCAAGGCGGAAAGAGAGGCAGAAAGAAGAGCTCAGGAGAAACGAGAAAGGCAGAAAGACAGGAGAATTGAGAAGAATAGCCCAGGAGAAGGGAGAAGATCCCTATAAAGCAGGAGAAGGAGAATTCTCTTAGTGGATCATAAAATCTAATATGAATTACTGATATATAAATCTTCAGTGATGCAAATTATATGTTATATTTATATATATATATATATATATATATATATATATATATGTGCATTATATATCATTATATATATATATATATTAAATATATATACAATATAATATATATATATATATATATATATATTTATAAATGTATATATATATATATATTTTTATATAATATATACATACATACATATTTATATATATATATATATATTTATATATATATGTATAATATATTATATAAAATATATATATATATATATCCTTATATATATAGAATAATATACACACTATATATATATTATATATATATATATATATATATATATATCCTATATATATCTTATATATATATATATATATATATATATATATATTATAAAATATAATTTATATATATATAAATATATATATATTATATATATATATATATATATATATTTATATATATATATATATATATATATATATATATATATATATAAACTCTAAATATATATATATCCATATATAACTGATAGGGCTATATATATAATACACTATGGATTAAATATATATATCTATATATATGCATAATCTTAACTATTTATTCCAAGAGATACATAAAATTTTGATGTATTAAAAGGAAAGATAAAACACTGTATTTAAACGTTTCCAACCGTCAATATTTCGAGACTCCTTCTGTTGCAACGTTCAAATAGTGTTTTATGGCCTTCTTATATTCACATTGCTCATTTGTGTTACAGTCAAAGACATTCATGCTTATCAATATATATATTATATATATATATAAGGGACTATATATAGCATATATATACTCCTATATATATATATATATAAAGACAAAGAGTCCAAAAGACGACAGTCAACAAAACAGTTGCATATTTATTGAAAGAAACGTTTCGTGTTACTTAAACACATCATCAGTCTGTAAAATTGAAAAAAATACATATTAATTCTGCAATTCAAAATAAAGCTAAATTAAAAACGGCAGGTACATTCTTTAAAATTATAAAATATATAAAAAATGTAAAAAGAAAGCAGATTTTTTTTCTCTAAGTCTACCTGATCAAAAGAAGGGGAAAGACGAAGTGAGACCACAAGCAAGATTCTGCTTTTATTTTTAACAAACAACTTTACTTGTAGGTCGAGGGAGTTGGTATGGGTCCCCCAAGGGCTGAATTTTTTTATGGCACATTTTAGAAGAAGAGTTTTTAAACAACTGTTGGTTTTAAATTTTTAATATATGACATATGTGCAAAAATCTTTTTTTTTTAACAAACAACTTTATTTGCAGGTCGAGGGAGTTGCTATGGGGTCCCCATGGCCCTTTTCATAAATTTTTTATGGCACTCTTTAGAAGAAGAGTTTTTAAACAACTGTCCCGAATCCTTTAAAACCCTTTACTATAGGAGATATGTGGATGTTACTTTTGCCGTATTTAAACATTCGTGGCAATGTCAGTCTTTTCTAGATTACGTTAACTCTAGCATCCCAACATTAGATTTACTATTGAGCAGGAGACTGAGAATACACTGGCTTTTTTAGACGTAAAAATCACCCGCTTTGACCATAATTTTAGTACATCAGTTTTTAGAAAAAATACTTATACAGGCCTTGGAGGTAATTTTTTATAGTTCATGTTACTTTTCATTTAAAATTAATGCCATAACGACTCTAGTTTTTAGAGCCCTCCGTTATACATCTAGCTGGGCAAATTTCCACCTGAAATTGAATTTTTACTGGAATATTTTACCAAAAATTCATACCCAAAAGACTTTTTTATAATATAGTTAACAAGATTTTAGCAAATAACTTTTCTGATTCTATTGTGAAATGTAATGTTCCTAAATTGACTATGTACGCCACGATACCGTTTACACTTTGACTTTCTTAGATCCAAAGTCAAACAAATCATTGAAAAGAGTTTGGATTTCTAAAACTAAATTTAATACCTATGAATCCACTAAAGATTGGCGGCTTTTTTAATTATAAGGACAAGCTACAGACCTTTATGAAGTCCAATATTATTTACAAATTTTAATGCCCAAGATGTCTTGGTAGTTATGTTGGCTCATCAAAGAGAATGTTGCAGGTCCGTTATTACAGCCACTTAGGTTTGAGCTACAGAACTGGCTCGCGAATAACTAATCCCGAATTTTCTAGTATTAGAAATCATGCCGTTAAATGCAAGGTTAATATTGATAAAAAACATTTTTCCATCCTGGGAACTACCAAACAATCGGCTTACTTAACGACCCTTGAGTCTTTGTTTATTAAACGTCATGCACCTCTTCTAAACTCCAACGTGTCTTCTTCTCTTTGCATTTGGCCTAAGTGTTCTTTCTCTGGGCATGCGTGAGCTTGTGGTCTCACTTCGTCTTTCCCTTTTCTTGTGATCAGGTTGACTTAGAAAAATTCTTTGCTTTTTTTACTTTTTATAAATTTTGTAATTTTAAAGAATGTAACTGCTGTTTTTAATTTAGCTTTTATTTTGAATTAGAGAATTAATATGTATTTTTCAATTTTACAGACCGATGATGTGTTTAAGTAACACGAAACGTTTTTTCAATAAATATGCAACTGTTTTGTTGACTGTCGTCTTCTTTGGACTCCTGCTTGTTATGTATACTTCCGCCTGATATTATATATATATATATATATATATATATATATATATATATATATATATATATATATATATATATATATATATACATATATTCTTTATATATGTATATATATATGTATGTGTGTATGTATATATATATATATATATATATATATATATATATATATAATATATATATATATATATATCTATATATATATGGGTATAATATGTATAATGTATGCAAGAATAAGACGAGTATATGCTATAGCCCTTTGTCAATGTTTTCATTACACTTGCAATTGATTGAACTAGTAAAAGAGAATTCACTGCAATATCAAAAACTTAGAGAGAAAATGAGAAACTAGATAAAGTTACTAACCTTCTGATGTCCTCTGTTTAGTCAAGAGAAGGCACAAGATACTCAGTAAATCCGTAAGACCTGATTACATTAGAGCGTCACTTACAAACAATTAATATAGTTTACAAATTGATACTAGGTTACAATAATGTGAATAATATGTGAACTAAGCATGAGGTTATTAAAGATTTGGCAATGCCGTGAAAGATTCTACTGTACATTGGATTGAGAGAGAGAGATGAGAGAGATGCAAGAAAGAGTGAGAGAGTTTCCTTGCTTTTCTGATATAAAAGGAAATTAAATCCCTGTTCGGAAGAGAGAGGTACCAAATCTGAGTTGTTTGATATCATGATAAAGAAAGCATTTGTAATGAGCTAAATTTTTGTTATTTTCGCGGTAAATGGTCGGTAAATTACGGTTACAATCAAAATTTCTGAACATTATATCGGACACATTCTGCTCAGGCAAATAGGGCCTTGCAAACGTCTGGGTATGATGCTGAGAAAAAGATCCACTAGGGGATGCCGTAGTCACTTAATGATAAAAATGAAGAGAGAGAAATACTAAGAATTAACATTATAGCTTATAGGAGCAAGAAACAGTTGGGAAAGATTTCTGTAGAATCTGAAATCAGTTTTTGCTACCAACTGTAATACTTAGCTCTTGTATCATTTTAAGTGACAACCAAAAGGTGCCATCCAAATATCACAAATTAGGAGTGAAATTCCAGTGGAGCAAGGCCTATCAAACTATTTGTCACTTTGGTTTGCAAATCAGGCGATTAAAAATGCATTAATAAAGACAAAATAATCATCTTTTTGAATTTGACACTTTTCACTGCTTGGAGCAATTTGCCTTAGGGTCTTCCCAAATTTTCAAGCAAAATTATCTTTTCGTAGAACTTTACGGCAATTTAAACACAAATTTTATCAGAGGGGATTGTATAGTATGGATTTGAGAGAATTATGCTGTGTGGGTCAGCCAATGACTTCATGTTTGCATTCATCTGTAGTTAATCGGCTAAATATTGCCTTGAATGTATATAGTGTTTAATATTTAATATTAGTAAAAATAGCCTTTTAGGTATATTTTTGTAAGGCTTAT
>NC_089791.1:2837746-2842746 GCF_040412425.1 Macrobrachium rosenbergii
AATAACCCGTCATAAATTAATTGCTTGAAAAAAAAACCATATGAGGGAAGCTTAAGCACATTCAATAGAGTCAGTAACTGAACGATCAAAAATCCATGATCTTTCAAATGACCAAATCAATAAAGAAGATCAGCACAATAAATTACGTTAAACAGTTGGTAAACAAATAAATAAACTTATGACCTCAATCATTATAATAACCACAACAGGGTTAACAAACACAACCATAACAGGGTTAACAGCTACAACCACAACATGCTTAAATACAAATACAACCACAACAGGGGTTACAAACCACCTAACATCAGGGTTAAAACCAAGAGTTATACACAGTCATAACATAATATAACCAAACCACGGTAACAAGAGGCAAGCCACCGAAACAGCACTTCTTGTCACAAATGGTTGAAATTTACAACCCAGGAAAGCTGCCGAAACATCAGACGATGCAAAACACGGATAAGGTTACTCCATGACGAGGTCGCACTCAAGGCCAATGTCACAATTACAAATGATCAAGGTCAAGGTCATCGAGACAGCCACATGCTGCCAGAAGAGGTCACACTACATGACGAAGCCGTACTCCAAGCCAAGGTCACAATTACAGACGATCAAGGTCAGGTCATCGAGACAGCCACACGCTGCCGCCAAGGATGATAACACCAAACAGACGAGGAGGCCATCTACCTCCTGACCTGTCGAGGCCAACAGGTAAACAATACCAGTCGCCATTCCGCTACTGACATCTCGGTAGAAATACCCCATAAACTGGCTCAGGCTACTGCCATACTGACTCCTCACCTGCGCTTACTGACTCCTACAGCTGACTGATACTGACTGCTCATGTCGGACATCGTCCCACAGGCGTCAACTCGCCTATAAAACAAAAAGCAGGTTAACAAAAACAGACACAGGCTAACAACCGAACGAAAGGCAACAATCGAAATGCGATTGTTCCCCAAAACAACTGCCAGAACCTGTTAATACACACACACATATATATATATATATATATATATATATATATATATATATATATATATATATATATATATATATATATATATATATATATATATATGTATGTACGTATGCATGTATGTATGTATATGAGTGTGTGTGTGTAACAAAAATATCGCAATGATATACAGTAGCAATCTCTTGCCTTTGGTGTGAAATAACTGTAATCAGTAAAACTTTGTGTGGAGTAATACCTATCATTTCATTATGGTGGTTACTAAAATTAATTTTATAACTTCCATTTTTATGTAATAATTGCTGGCATTTGTTTTTGGCTGGTAATAGCGGCAATTATTAAAAATTCGATAAATAATATATAAAAAAATTTATTTAGATTTTGAAGAAAGTAATTATTTAACTACAACATTTTTAAAATGCAATTCATTGTGCAAAAATGTAGTATAATACTCGTAGGTAGATCTTAATAAAATAAGAATGAAGACCTCTGAAATTTTGCCGTATATTATTTGTTGAAATAACCTATGTAATTTTTATTATTCCTTTGGTGCCATTTGAAATCAGCGTTTCCATTTTATTGTGGCTGGTAAAGCTAGTTTTCCACAAATTCGTAGTCGAAAATTGACTGTTTGTGCATGTTTAACAATCACAGTCCTACGGGTATTTATTGCAAAATGAACAGTTTTGCGAATTTGACATATATTTTTCAGTAAATCACATTTAATGCTTTTGAATGAAACATCTTAAAGTAGTGATGATGAAATTAATGGTAACTGTTTAAAAGTTGCAGGCATCTTGAGCTCTGTTATTTTGCAGCAAATTATTTTTGGAGCATAGTTTGCTCACTACTAACTTTGTAAAGTAAATGATTCAGAGCTCCTACGAAAGAACTGTTCACAGAAGTAAGGAAACCATATATCGCAGCAGATGTCATATACAAATAGGTAAGCAGTAAAAGGGCTTAATTTAAATTTAGAGGAAAAGGGACCAAAAATCAGTACAATATCATTTACGCCACCCGTTTCAAAGCCTTCATGAATCTAGCCAACTCCTCGCCCAAGATTTAAACTTGGAATTCAGATCTAATTACCAAAAAGAATTATTGTCCTCAATGCGGATACCTGTAAATTTCGGCACAAAGAAACCGTATGTCTGGCAAAGATCTTGAGTAGTTTTCGATGACCTTAGATCGGAGTCACCTTATTAGGACCAAAGGAAACCCCTACCGCAGAGAACGTCTTTCAAGGCATTCACCCGCCTCTTAAGAGTTGAACTCTTGATTGGTGAATCGTATTATGATTGAAAGAAGTATCAGCAAATTAAAGTTTACTTTTTATATTTTCCGTGAGTGGCGGATGTCGCCTGACAAATTTCACTTGGATCAGTGAGGATATATTCTAATTATGATTAACAATTTACCAGTAGTAGTCATATCATTTGTCACCCAGTGTGGCATTATTATGGGCTGTGGGTGTACAGGGTATTCATTAAGACTAGAACAACAGAATGTATCTCCTGGAGGGTTAACAAAGCAAATCTTCCTCTTCAACATCGCTCCTGCACGAGGATCTTGTAGTAAAAAGATGAGGTTTACGTAAATTTCGTTTCCTTTCTGGGTCATAAGTTCACACACGTTGCTATTAATTCTCCAAAACTGGCACAAAGTCATTTTCTCTATAGCCTACCTTATTCCATTTCCTTCTTAATAGCCCTAAGGAATCGAATGAGGAGGGTCTCTGCCTTGCGTAACGGGCGAACAAACAAAATTACGTTCATAATCTTGTAATGCGAGGGAGATGAAAGCCATTCTGAAAATGAAAGGGGAAAATGTCTGCCTCAGGGGAAATAGTTCAATTAAATTACTGGGAGCACACTTTCCTACCTCCTTGAATATCCGCTACCAGTGAGAAAGGGACTGGGAAGAGACGGCGCTGGACAGTATGTTGCTTTTCTGAATTGTTAAAGGAAATCTATAGTAAAATTAATGCTGAGGAACCCGTAAAATCGAAGGCTCGTCTTAGGTTTTTGTATACTTTTGGAATTTACAAGATCTTTCCGTAGTATGCTTATTTTTTTATATTTAATGGATTGAATTTTTCTGAGCCGGTTGACTAAACAATCTTGTTATGACGTTCATATACCTTATAAGATAGCAAGAAAACATTGAAATATTTGACCTGAATTCCGTAGTTTACTAGAGCTTTGCCAGATTTATGAAGTTTCCTTACATAAACTATTTTTCATACGTATAAGATTGCAATTACTAGTAAGTCTAACGCTTCATTGTGTATGCTAAACTGGGAAGGTGATTCTGTCTATAAAGGTGAATATCACGCACCTAAAGTGCAGGGTACATGTAATTAATCTCTGCCAGATGTGCTCGTATTTCTCTCTCTCTCTCTGTCTCTCTGTCTCTCTCTCTCTCTCTCTCTCTCTCTCTCTCTCTCTCTCTCTCTCTCTCTCTCTCTCTTACAATCTTTTCCAGAATTTTCGATGAAACTTAAATTTAAGTACCGTGTTAATCTCATTATCAAAGGTTAACGAAAATTACCGATACCTTTAAGCATTTTCCTTTTATTCAGGTACACATGAGTATTTTATGGTGAATCACTGTCTTCTTCCATTTGGGTAAAAATGTCTTCCTCTAACAAGCATGAACTGTATTTGCATACGATTGGTGTACAGTTTGTCTTGATTACATATTTGCTTTTTGTAATGCGACGCCAGTTCCCAAGTGTAGTGTTATCACATTTTTACAGGTCGTCAGTCTTCAGCGTTCATTACTGCTAAGGTTATTGAAACTTTATCTTTCAGCTAATGGGAAATATCTTGAATATTGACTTGCTTCCGTACAGCCAGTAAACATGAGCAGTGGAAACAGTTACAGGCTTAGAATAGTTTTTAAATATAACTCATTACATATAACTTCACAATGGATATAGGTTCGTATGAGGTTAAAATTTATTTGTTGCTACCTTGTACTTGGATGAAAATGAGGCTCTTATATATGGAGGTTATGTTCTGTGTTCCTTTGGGAATTTACCAAATGTCTGGTGTGCTACAAGGTAGTTTCCTTGAATCTTTGTGGATTTTGTCCTTGCTGGTGACGAGATTGTTCACCTTGAAAAAAACGTAGTGCTATCAGCAGGTTTGGGGTCTCATCTAATCCGAAATGAAATCGTTTTAGAGCGGATCAGTGACGGACAGTTGCCTCTCAAAGTTAGAGAGTTCATGATATTGTGGGATTACAAAAGAAGGAAGAGTTCAGAAGTTTCCCATGATAGGTTAGAGGGGGAGGACTGGCATGTTATATTTTCCATATCATGTCTGTGCCAAAACAATACCTGGAACATAGAATTATTAGATGTTTCGAGAGCATCGCCGCATACAATTTCAAACGCCTTCTGTTACAACAGTTACGCTATTCATGAAAGGCCCAGCCTAGATTAAAAAGAGGTTTTAAGTTAGGGGTTAATGATCCTGTCGCATAAAGGATATAGGCGTTGGCTTAATCTTGGAACAAAGCATAACAATCTGGTGCAAGCAGCATCGGGTCGTAGTGGACCCCGAAAATGAAAGGCAAACGAGTAATTAAAGAAGGAATCAACCTCGCGACCCGAACCCATGGCCGTGATACTAACGATAGCAATACTTTCTTTGCTTCCTATGTTGAACAACGTTAAACTTACCTAGTGCTAGGCAGTGCCATACAACGCCATAAGAGACAGGTGTCAGTGTCATCCCTTTCATAAAGAGCGCACATAGAAACGGACAGATAATACCAAGGGGTAAAAGGAGGACATTTGAAAATAATACGAAGCTATAAATACACACGTTCATGAAAAATGTACAGGCAAATAGAATACTGCGCAAGGTAAGTGAGTGAGAGTGGGAAAGATCAGAAGTGTCCAGTAATAATTTATGTAAGTAATGTACACTGCCATGGTATAACGATATCGAGAAAGCAAAAATAGAACAGTACATACATCTGTGCATAGGTTAAGGGGGTGGGTGGGCGATGG
>NC_089791.1:2847746-2855246 GCF_040412425.1 Macrobrachium rosenbergii
ATATATATATATATATATATATATATATATATATATATATATATATATATGTACACACACATATATATATATATATATATATATATATATATATATATATATATATATATATATATATATATATATATATATGCACATATATATATATATATATATATATATATATATATATATATATATATGCTATGCTTTGGGGCAAAGTTTTTCTTGTATGTAGATTTTCGTTGAATTCAATGGCTTTTTGGTTGTTGATGAACTTTTTATTAGTTTCACAATACTTTCTAAATCTTCTTCGTTCTTCAAAGGGTAGTTGATGGATAAAGAAACGAAGATTAACTCTTCGTTCCATTTACTAGGAACACAGCACCACAGCTGTTCTGTCACTTGTCGTGACCTTTTCAAAGTGTACGCAAAGAAGGTAAACTTTGAAGAGGTCATGACAAGTGACGGAACAGCTGTGGTGTTGTGTTCCCAGTAAATGGAACAAAGAGAGTTAATCTTCGTTTCTTTATCCATCAACTACACTTTGAAAAACGTAGAAGAATTAGAAAGTATTGTGAAACTAATAAAATTTGATCAACAACTAACAAGCCTTGAATTCAACGAAATTATATATATATATATATATATATATATATATATATATATATATATATATATATATATATATATATATTATATATATATATATTATATTATGTAAGTGAGAATTAGGATAGTGGCGTTATTGTGAGGAAAATATAATCTTGTATATGATTCTTTAATGTGAAATCTGGAAAATAGTGCTGTAAACAACATACCTGAATGAATAATGATATCACAAGATTCGTATTGTAAAAGTTAGGGTAAAATGAATTTATGTATACCTGAAAAGCAAGTGAAGTTTCTTGTGTTTATGAAAAGAATTCGATAACGAAGACCAACCAGGGCGAGAACAGTTCACTGATGATGTGGCCCCTGCTGGGTGAGTGATCCTTAGCTAATGTTATTTGATGACATTGTCATGTTATGGTATTTGATGACGAATTCGATGGCGCTGTCACCTAATTAGTGAGTTACCTATCTCAAGTAGAGCCAAATAACGCTATGAACTCTTTAGGGTGCGTTGCCCCCAACGCCCTGTCTGATATATTCTGAAATAACTGGAATTAAAAAGAGGAGAAGGGGATCTAGAGCACGACCGTACCATTTAGCATGTTACCATTAAAGAGTTGCCACAAAAATTTACCATTTTTAAAATCGTTTTTAAGTGATTCTGTACCGTTTTCAAGTAAATTTTAGTTGGTTATCTAGTGTTTTGTGATGGTTAAGGCAAACCAGTAATTGTCAACCTGTAAGCGTGGAATTTGCCTGAAATTGCGAGAGGGAGAATGGGAGTGCAAAAGTTAAGTATACCTTAGTTTAACCAGACCACTGAGCTGGTTAACAGCCCTCCAAGGGCTGGCCCGAAGGATTAGAAGTATTTTACGTGGCTAAGAACCAATTGGTTACCTAGCAATGGGACCTACAGCTTATTGTGGAATCCGAACCACATTATATCGGGAAATGTATTTCTATCACCAGAAATGAGGGAGCTACGGAAAACTGCCTCGGAAAAGAAGCAGTGCTCTGTATAGCATTATAAAATACATGCAAGCCAAAATGTTGACCACGCTTTTCTTTCAAAGATCTCATATTTTTATGAATATATATATATACCATATATATATATTATATATATATATATATATATATATATATATATATATATTATACACACACACACACACATATATACACATATACACACACACATATATATATATATATATATATATATATATATATATATATATATATATATATATATATATTATGTATATATACCTACTGTATATATATGCATATATATATGTGTGTATACTTCTCTAGCATCTCACGAAACGAGCTCCTCAAAATGCACACTGATATCTTCATTTCTGTTTGCTCCAGTGTCTGCTCCTCCTTCTTTGATAATGGCCATGTTTCCTAGCCAGACATCACCACTGGTCTGATTACAGCACAGCAGATCTTTATTTTCAGTCTATATGGCATTCCATTGCCACACACTATCCCTGCAACCTCCCTCTATATCCCCAAGCTGCTTTTATCTTAATTTCAATCTCAGCTTCACACCCTTAAAGTAGACTGAAAGAAGTCCCTGAGTACTTGAAGTTCTCTACCTGTTTAAATCTAGACCTCTTCTGCCTCGTAGAAATAACCTCTCCCTTCCCTTGTTGCTGGACACCATTACCTCAGTTTTACCCACATTTACTTTCGTACAACTCCATTTGCAGTTCTTCAGTCTCTGCCGTAATCACCAATAATCATAGATATCCATTCTTAATCCTTTCACTAAATACGTCCACAACCAGTATAAAACGAAATGGGCTAAGCGCCGATGTTTCATGTAAACCAACTTTGATTTAAACCTTTCTATTTTTCCACAGGCTTTTATTACTGACGTCGTTCCGAATATATCATTTCAAACAACCTAATAAACTTTTCTGGCACTTACATCTTAATTTAACATGAAAGCACGACCTCCCCTGGCACTCTATGTCTGTAAATGCATCGCCTTTCCCTGTTACGGTCTTATTATAAAAAAAAAAAAAACATCAACTGTACCTCTCCCTTTAATGAAACCGTACTGCTATTCATCATTCTTCAAAGTTGTTTGCAGTCTCATCCAGTATTCTTTCTAGGCCTTTCAACAAATATTCTGTTTGTATGATTCCTCTATAATTACCACACTTCATAAAATCTCCCTTCTGTTGAAGCACATTTACCAACAGTTGGTATGACTTCTTCATCCCAGTTTGCCATTAACAGTTCTAATATCCGATCTTTTCCCTCTTCACCAAATTCCTTCAACAATTCAATTTGCAGCCTGGTGGACCAGGGGTTTTGCCATTCTTCCTTTTATTTCTAACGTTATTTTCGTGTGATAATTTAGGTAAGAATCTTAGTCTGTTTACTCTATACATAGTGGAGACATCTTCACAGGACATCTAGATCTTTTGACTTGATTACACAAATGTACACACACACACACACACACACATACATACATATATATATATATATATATATATATATATATATATATATATATATATATATATATATATATATATATATATATATATATATATATATATATATATATATATATATATATATATATATATATATATATATATATATATATATATATATATATATATGTGTGTGTGTGTGTGTGTGTGTGTGTGTGTGTGTGTGTGTGTTATATGTAACAGGGGAAAATATGTTGGAGCCTTTCGTAGGCTCCTCAAGTTCGCATTGATTAGCGCTCCTGAATAGTCTAATATTCAGAGCTGTGCCGGTAAATGTAAATTAAACATGAAATGTGAACATTTCAAAATACTTACCAGAACCTCTTCTCCACAACAGCTTTCGATCTATGAATCACTTTCTATTACACAAGTAGTTCCAGAGTTAAACAGTCAAACGAACGCCACCCGTCTCTCCTTAGCTTGAGCTTACTTTTGACCTATGTATCTTTTGGCTGTCACTCGACCTTCATCCTACTCCTTGAACGGTATTAGAATTTTGCTTCTGTTTTTATTTTATTTTTTTTATTTGATTAACTTTTAGTCGAGTCAATTTTCTGTTATTAGACGTTTGTATCTGTCAGCTTAATAATGAGACTAGGCCTCGAAATGTTGTGCAAGTAAAGAGGTGAAATGGCTTGAGACATCCCCTTCTGATGCCCTTTGCTGTGTGTGTGCATATATATATATATATATATATATATATATATATATATATATATATATATATATATATATATATATATATATATGTGTGTATGTGTGTATATATATATATATATATATATATATATATATATATATATATATATATATATATATATATATATATATATATATATATATATATATATATATATATGTGTGTGTGTGTGTGTGTGTGTGTGTGTGTGTGTGTGTGTATATATATATATATATATATATATATATATATATATATATATATATATATATATACTGTATATATATACTGTATATCTAAAGTCACATTTTCAAGTCTAAAAGATATTTTGCAAACATTCATGACATATTAGTCACAATCAAAAGTACTTCGTGATAACTCAGTATTACAGCTCTTTCGAAAGGAAAATAACAACTACTTTAAATTCGTAAATCTTAAGATAACACACTTATATGAGAGAAAAGTAGAGACCAATTTACAAACAAAAATTTATAGTAAGGAAAACCGGCTTCTTGCGACAAGCTATAAACAATTGTACTGAGGAAGTTGGAGTATTAAAGGACTGTAGGGTCTTGTTTATGATTATAGATTCTAAGGCCGTTGTTCTGCACTTGGTGTATAGCAGAAAAAACTTTACCCGCAATTTTTTTTAAACAGATCTTGCATTTGACTGCTCAGGATCAGATATCCTGCTGCCAGTTCTATGACTTATACCACTGTGGAAATCTGAGTAATTTCTGCAGCTCCTTCGTGCGCTCTCTGTATTTTTATGTATGTTAAATCGGTCTCTTTCATACAGGGAGGTTATTTTAAGATTTTAACGAACTCCTCGTTTTATGTTGGGTCTCTTCTGTGAAAATAATCTTTAGTTTTAAAAGTAATTTACCTACCTTGTTATGTTAAGTCATCACGAACGGTGTGTAATTATATAATAATAACTTTCGTAATGTAGTCTTTAGCTCTGAAAATGCAACTTCTGAAATATCGGCGTAAATAATAAGCTCTTAAAGGATCAGGATACATTTCCCAACTATTTCTTTCGTGGTGTACATATATATATATATATATATATATATATATATATATATATATATATATATATATATATATATAATAAGAAAGCTACAAACGTCCTTAATATCCAATTCACTCTACCCCTCGGAAGTAATATATTTTCATATATGTTATCAAGGGGAATTTTTAGTTGATAATAAGTCCACCGTCCCGTGGATCGAACCAGCGACGGACGAGGAATCAGGACTACAGTGACACACTAACCAGTCGGCCACAAGAGAGGTATAAGTGAATACCATCTCCCATCAACCCACCCGTCGAACTCAGGTGTTTTCGTTTGGAGACGATATCCACCCACCTCTGCCATGTTGACCGTGTAGTGTGTTTGTCGCACGAAAGCCATATTATGACTATTTATCACATCACCGTGATTCATATACAATGAGAAAGCTACAAACGTCCTTTAATATCCAATTCACTCTACCTCGAAGTAATATATTTTCATATAAAGGGAATTTTTAGTTGATAATAAGTCCACCGTCCCGGGGATCGAACCAGCGACGGACGAGAATCAGACACAGTGAATCAACCAGTCGGCCACAAGAGAGGTATAACCCGAATACCATCTCCCATCAACCCACCCGCCGAACTCAGGTGTTTTGCGTTTGGACGATATCCACCACCTCTGCCATGTTGAGTGCGCAGACGCCATATTATGACTATTTATCATCATGATTATACAATCAGAAATTCAAAACGCCTTTAATATCCAATTCACTGCACCGGAAGTAATATATTTTCATATATATGTTACCGAAGGGGAATTTTTAGTTGATAAAGTCCACCGTCCCGCGTGGATCGAACCAGCGACGGACGAGGGAATCAGGACTACAGTGACACACTAACCAGTCGGCCACAAGAGAGGTATCATCTCCCATCAACCCACCCGGCCGAACTCAGGTGTTTTGCGTAGAGTGAATTGGATATTAAAGGACGTTTGTAGCTGATTGTATATGAATCACGGTGATGTGATAAATAGTCATTTATGGCTACGCATGACAAACGCACTAACACGGTCAACATGGCAGAGGTGGGTGGATATCGCCTCCAAAACGCAAAACACCTGAGTTCGACGGGTGGGTTGATGGGAGATGGTATTCACTTATACCTTTGTGGCCGACTGGTTAGTGTGTCACTGTAGTTGATTCCTCGTCCGTCGCTGGTTCGATCCCACGGGACGGGTGGACTTATTATCAACTAAAAATTTCTTCGTAACATATATGAAAATATATTACTTCCGAGGTAGAGTGAATTGGATATTAAAGGACGTTTGTAGCTTTGATTGTATATGAATCACGGTGATGTGATAAATAGTCATAATAACGTGCGACAAATGCACCACACGGTCAACATGGCAGAGGTGGGTGGATATCGCTCCAAACGCAAAACACCTGAGTTCGGTGGGTTGATGGGAGATGGTATTCACTTATAGCTCTTGTGGCCGACTGGTTAGTGTGTCACTGTAGTCCTGATTCCTCGTCCGCCGCTGGTTCGATCCCACGGGACGGTGGACTTATTATCAACTAAAATTCCTTCGTAACATATATGAAAATATATTACTCTGAGGTAGAGTGAATTGATATTAAAGGACGTTTGTAGCTTTGATTGTATATGAATCACGGTGATGTGATAAATAGTCATATATATATATATATATATATATATATATATATATATATATATATATATATATATATATATATATATATATATATATATATATATATATATATATATATATATATATATATATATATATATATATATATATATATATATATATATATATATATATATATATATATATATATATATATATATATATATATATATGAATATATATACACACACACACACACACACACACACACACACACACATATATATATATATATATATATATATATATATATATATATATATATATATATATATATATATATATATATATTACTGAAAGGACCTCATTCAAACTGGATGGTATCTAATGGAGTATTTATTCATAAAGAGTTACAAGCTTTTCTTGGACAAACAGTCCACATTATCAAGTGTCCATACAGTGAGCAGACGCGCAGTCCAGCTGTATTTATATCTTTGTGCTGGGCAATTTTTTTAATCCTATAATCGCCTAGCTCCTCCTGTTCCACCGTCGTGATCTGACCTATCTCTATCCCCTTTTTTCTTCCAGGGTCCGTTTTTGTGCGTTCTCTTGCGTTTTCTTTCGTTTCCTTGTGGAGTATAAGATTTTTCTAGATATACTGTTTTCAAAGATTTCGGTGTTCCCTGCCATTGTGTTTGGCACATGTTATGAAGGCGTTCTCTACAACCAGTCTGGTTACCCAGAAAACTCATGTTTTTCCCAGTCTATTTTATGATTATATTCAACAGTGTTTATACACTGCCGACGTCTGATTATAATGCCTTATGTTCTGCAGGTGTTGTTTGCTTCGCTCTTTTACATGATTTGCCAGTTTTCGCCATCGTGACCCGTCTTCACAGTCTAGACACTGCCATATCTAGGCCCTTCTAATCTCTTCCCCTTTACAGATTTTTTGTTCTAATTATTTTATCCCTAATGGTGTTTTTGTAGCTGCCTATCAATTTGAAATTATCTAGCTTTCTATTGCACCC